>NW_020799520.1:0-1914 GCF_003259725.1 Athene cunicularia | reverse complement strand
TTTTTTTTTTTTTTTTTTTTTTTTTTTTTTTTTTTTTTTTTTTTTTTTTTTTTTAACCGATCCCGGTCTGTCTTTCATACACAAGTGAAGGTGTAGAATAGGAACTCGGAAAAAAAAAAAAAATCCACGTTCTATTTCTGACCCTACCCTATTTTTCTCTCCCGTTTTTTCGGGACGTGGTTCATGGCATTGACAGGGAAATAAAGCGAGGAATTCTGTCTCTCTGCCACTTTATCAGTCGTAGTTTGCCTCTTTGAACAGGAGAGGCTACACTCACAATAAACCTAAACCGAGAAGGAGATCCGTAATATGAGATCAATTAGGCACTCGAATCTAGTCCATTTACACTTGCAGAAATGCTCCGCATAGTTTAGGGTGTGCAGCTGTCCTTGTCTTTGCCTGCTGTCCTACAGTATTTTGCTGAAGAGGTGTCCTACCAACATGAACATTCAAGGATTAGAGTAATAATTTATAAAGAAGTTGCAATCTTTTACACCTCGATTTATGAGAAAATGAAAGTTCCTTCTGGCCGATCAAAGTATTGCATTACTTGGATAAATGCAAATGTGTTTCAACTATGCTGACAAGGCAACGCAATTGTCTCCAGAAGCTGCGCTGTCTCCGGGGGTGTGTGTTAGTGCCGGTGAAGGCGTATCCTGAATGTGCAGAATGAAATCCTTCACCGTTCTGAACCTCTGTCCTCTTTCTCCCCCGTTTCGCGGTGGTGGGGATGGGAAGTGTTGAGCCATGTGTCCAGGGAGGGTTGAAGGAAGGAACAGGGCGACCCCCTTGCACTCCCAGCAGGCAGTAGGCGCTTACTGGTTCGTCGGCGGTCACAGGTTAAGGTTCAGGTGGGAAGCTCCGACTAGGAAACGGGTGTTGGCTGAAGTGCTAGTAACGGTGAAGGCGGATCCTTTCTGGGTACGATGAGACCCGCTAATTCTACATGGCACCACCGTTAAAACAAGGTTGACGCTCGGTGTTGATGTTTCCTTCCCGATGGCTTTTTTCCAAAGCCATGGACTTTGACAGCTGAAGAGAACCCCCTTTCTTGATGGTGTTTAGTACTGGATTCCCAAAGAAAACGCGCCTGAGGCTCCATGGCTGGAGAAATTACAGCTTGTTCCCCCGACGTGAGCCCTCCCATCTTTTGGGGACAGGCTGCAGCCAAACGGCAGAACTAGTGGGACGGATTAATTTAGTCCAGGCATTATGTCTCTGAGTTATTTGCGCACCTACTTCTCATGTTTCCCCCCCAGCCCAGGTCATTTTATAAACATTATAGATGTGTCTCTTCTACAGGTTAAGATGTAGGATCTAAACAACAACAACAAAAAAAAATCAGTTTTGCATTTGAGAGCCTGTTTTCTTCTCCTATTCCCTATTTGTGACTAAGTCCCAAAGAACTGTACTCAGTACTGATGATAGCATTTAGCTCTAAGGGTCTGGGTTTCTCTGAAATTCCTTTTTGTAAGGGAGCCCCGAACAGCGAGTGCAGGTGCAGCGCTGCCGGCTGCTGAGATACTCTAGAATGGAGCATCAAATTCTACGTGTAAGCCCAGCCTAGACTGTAAGGGTAGAGGCAAACATTGGGAAGTGCTGGTCGGAGAAGGGGAAGGAGTGGCGGCTGATTCAGAGCGCCCGATGTGCAGGTGAGAAGTACCAAGGAGAAGAGCGAACAGTGAAGTGTCCCTGCGCTGCGGGGGAGCGGGACGGAGCATTGCGACTGGTGGTGAGAGACGGCGCAAGTTCCGCTCCTCCATGCTTTCCTCAGCAGAAGGGGCGAGGAGAAAGCCCTGGAAGCTCGAACGCTGGACCGAGCTGTGCAATTCGCGGAGGAGACCGTGCTTTCGGATCGAGGGGAACAGGCTCGTCCTGTGTGACATAACATTTATCGCCATTAGCACTTGGTTG
>NW_020799519.1:26327-30671 GCF_003259725.1 Athene cunicularia | reverse complement strand
TCATCTGTCAGCAGGCAGAGCTCCAGACAGTCCCACTGCTTGTCCACGACAGGGCAACTCCTCCACCTCCTCCTCCCCCCTGACCCACTCCATCCTTCCTAAAGAGCCCACTTCTGTCCATGGCCACCCTCCAGTGGGGTGAGCAATCTACCTGACCGCATCTCTGTCAGCCCCACGAGACCTCAGATCAGGAACTGCCCCCAGACTCCTGACTCCTCCTGTTTGCTCCCACGCAATGTGCGTTACTGCACGGGCACGTCAGAAGGGTGCCCAGCCGGGCTGAGTTCCCTGCTCGGATTCAGAGCTGCTCAACACGTGCCCCCAAACAGCCCTCACCTGATCCCTTCCTTTACCACCTCTTTTTCCTTTCCTCCTTTGTCCTCTCACAAGTTTTCCCTTGGTTCTTCCTCAAATCCTCCCACACAAACAGCCCATCTGCTTTCCCTCTACTCACTGGCCCCTCATTTGCTGCCCAGTGCCCTCACTGGGTGTTTCTGGGATGGCCAGCTCAGTCAGCAAGTCCATTAATCTCGTACCTCCTTCTATTATCTGTCAAGCCCTGCAGTCCCCGCTGCTGTCATCTTAGAGGCATCACTGGGCAGGGTGAGACACCTGCACACACGTCTTAACGGTTGACAACATCAGGCTTCGATTCATGAAGACTTTGAGAAACTCTGGGATTTGGCCAACAAAAAATCTCACTAGAGTTTTCAAGAGGTGCCCAGTCCTGCATCAGGGGCAGAATAACCCCATGCATCAGGGCAAGCTGGGACCTGACTGCCCGAGGCCTGACCCTGAGGAGAAGGCCATGGGCACTAGAGGAGAAGCCAAGGGTGCCAGTGGAGCATGCTCACCGTGAGGAAGAGCAGCTGCAGTAGAGGGACGGTGGCCAGCCAGAGCAGGGGAGTTACCGCCCTCCCTTGATTCAGCAGGGTTGGGATCCAGTCTGGTGTAATATGTGCTGGCATGGCGTTCCTTTTTCTGGAAGAGTGGAGAAGAACTTGAGAGGGCCCAGAGGAGGTTTGTCAAGATGGGGTCCCAGGCCTCAGGCTCTTGACCTGTGTGCAGAGAATGGGGGGCCTTGGGTCCTTCAGCCTAATGACGTGGGGGCTCAGGGCAGCCTGTGACTGCTGCAAGAGCGATTTCAGAGATGACGGCGATAAACATACCTGCTTTACAACTGCACGGTTGTAGAGTCTTATCTCCGCAAAATGCCTATAACCACTCTACAGGCACCCCAGTCCCCAGAGAGCTCCTTACAGACCCTCTGCGGCCTCCTCAACCCCTACAGAGCTCCCTATAGCCCCTCAACAGCCCCCCAGACCCTACAGAGCTCCTCATAGCCCCTCTAAAGCCCTCACCATCGCTACAGAGCTCCTTATAACCACTCTTCGGACCCCCACAGCCCCTACAAAGCTCCCTATAGTCTCTCTACAGCAAGGCCCAGCTCCTACAGAGCTCTTTTAACCTCTCTACAGGCCCTACAGAGCTCCCTACAGCCCACTAGCCCCTACAGAGCTCCGTACAGCCATCCCAGCTCCTACAGCGTTCACTATAACCCCTCTCCAGCTCCCCCCAGCCTCTACAGAGCTCGCTATAGCCCCTCTACAGCCTTCACAGGGCTCCCTATAACCACTCTACAGCCCATCCCAGCTCCTCAGAGTTCCGTATAGCCTTGCTACAGGCCCCCTAGTCCCTACAGTGCTCCCTATAACCACTCTACAAGCACCCCAGTCCCCAGAGAGCTCTTTATAGATACTCTGCGGCCCTCTCAGCCCCTACACAGCTCCTTGTAGCTCATCTATAGCCCGCCCCCCCCAGCCCCTACAGAGCTCCATATAACCCCTCTAAACCCCTCCCCAGGTCACCATATCCCCTCTACAGCCCACCAGCACCTACAGAGCTACCTATAGACCCTCTACAGATCCCTCCCCCAACCCTTACAGAGATTCTCGTAGGCCCTCTAAAGCCGCACCCGCCCCTACAGAGCTCCTTATAAGCCCTCTACAGCCCCCACCAGCTCCCTAAATCCCCTCTATAGATGCCCAGCCCCTACAGGTCTCTTTAGAGCCCCCCTAGAGCCCTCCAGCCTCTACAGAGTTTCTTATAGCCCCTCTACAGCCACCCCAGCCCATATAGCTCCTTACAACCCCTCTACATATCCCCCTACCTGCCTATAGACACACTTCAGCCCCCCAGTGTTGGAGAACAGCTTGCAGAGAGCAAGGCTAAAGCTCCCTGCAGGAGCTGGTCGGCCATAGCTCCCTGCAGAAGTCGGTCACAGCCACCTGAGATAAACAGAGGAATAAAACCATGGTACAGTTATGCTAACAAGGAAGGAGATTCAAGGCTCAGTGATGCTAACAGGGACAGTTGTGAGAACAAAGATATCAGTTGGGGCACATTATGGCCTTGGGGGTGAGAAAAAAAAACAGCCCTGGGAGGGAAACAGGTTAAAAGCAAGAAACATGTTTATGCATACCAGAAATACCACAAGGGGCTGGGATATTATAATGTGACCTTTTAGATGTACCCAATGGCTGAGATATTATAATGTAGTTTCTTAAATGTATCCAATAGTGTTACAAGTAGTGTATTGTAGAGTGCTTATATAAGGTGTGATTTCTTTCAGTATAGATGAAGATTGCTCTATCATTCACATTGAATCGGCTGCTTGCTTCCTCCGCCCTCCACAAGTGGCGCACCGAACAGGGTTACCCAGACTCTGCCTTTCCACCAGACGGAAACCGGGAAGCGACGGAATGGAAAATTCGGAGCTGGAAGGCAATAAGTCACTGTCGACGGCAGTACGGCAGGAGATGTGTGCCATCTCCTAAAGCGTCGGGATTCGTAAGTCTGACATCGCGGCAGCTGGTCTGGCTTCAGGGGATTTTGGCGATCCGAAGACGGCTACCCCAGAATTGGCCGCATTGGGGGTTTGACCCTGGACAGGCCACAGGCTGAAAGGGATCGTACCCAGGAACAGCCTTCACTGGTTGTTGGCTACTGGATCAGACTTTAAGGAAGGTCATTCAGCCACACAAGGAATTTGAGGAATTTGCCCGGGCAGGAATATTTGAACGAGAGGTAGTCCTCAGATTTTTTGCTCTTTAGAAAAGCGGGGAGTAAGTCCGATAAAAGACTTAGCCGCGCTGATTGGTCTGGGTAAGGCTAAGGGACACTTTAAAGAGCCAGATTTATTGTTTGAAGAGTCAGAATGGTGTGATAATCTTTTAGACCATGATGCTGTAAATCCTGAAAAAGAATCTGGACTGTCTGGTCTGTGTCCTCCCTTAATTGGGGATGATCCATAGATAAAAGTGAGGCAAAAAAAACCCGTAAAAGTGAGGCGAAAATACCTTGGCACAAGGGGATATGGACATGGCAAGAAAAATTCTTTCTCCTGTAAGCTATGAGCCGAGTCATCAGCCACGTTGGGAAAAACGGCAGTTTTCTGTTATTAAAGATTTAGAGAAAAGCATTAATAAAAACGGGCTGCAAAAACTCAGATTACAACAGCTGTACTGGAGGCGATGGCTCAGGGATATCGACTGGCCCCATAAAAATTGGCTCACGCTTTAAGAAAGAAGCGGCATTCACGCCGGCACAGCACTCTAACTGGAAAACCGAGGTGTGGATCTCTATGCTTAACATCCGGAGCTGGCGGCGGCGGCCCGGGGCCTCCCCGAGCCCCCTCGCTGTGAAGCGGCCGCCTGCGGCTGAGCCCGGCACTGCGCCCTTGGCACCGCCACCCCCCCCAACAGAAGCGGCAGGGTTATGCAGCACAGGATTTATAGGTTCTTAATAGAGTTTTCGTATTGGTAACATTTGTCATTTTATGCTGTGAGTAATAAGTGTCAGGAGCTCCTTTGTCTGTTTGTGTAGTTGTGTGATTGTGTGTGTGTGAGACGTGGACCACTGCAGCTGCGGGGTTCTCCGGCCAGTGGAGTGGCCGGCGAGAAACTACAGGGTCCTAGTGCCCGCCCGCTGGGCCATCGGCCCTTGTTTGGGCTCAGGGTTTTAACTCTTACAGGTAAAATACCTCCTCTAACCGGAGGCAGTAATTCTGTGTTGATTGTTGTTTTGAATTTAGGTGCATACTCTGCGGGGAGAATGCACCTATGAACCATCTGCCTAATGGAAATATGGTTTAAAAGAAAAATGAAAAAAAAAAAAAAGCATTATCTGCAACCTTACAGGGGTTGTTTGTTTTACCAGGGGTTGTAGATGATGATTATGAAGAGAAAAAACAAAATTATGGTCTGTACCCCTGTGTTCAGTAACCAAAGGATCAAAAAATTATTCAGCTTGTTAATTTTACTGTGGCTTCCTTTAATGTTATGC
>NW_020799519.1:23443-26277 GCF_003259725.1 Athene cunicularia | reverse complement strand
AGGTCAACCATTCGCTCTGCTGTAAAACGCATGCATTTTTTCCACCAGAATGCCAGAGCAATACAAAACCAGGTTTCTTTATCAAGGCATCAGGCTAAAGACATCACTGCAACTCGCCCTGAATACCAGACAGACTCCATCTCCTCAACAGGGAAGTGGTGTCCACTCTTGGGGACTCATCTCCTCAGAATTATAGCCATCTGTTGTCACTCACTCAGCTGCATTTCAAATGTTAAAATATGTACATGTGTCTGTTAATACCTTTCCTGGAGCACTGTTTGCATCCTGTCATACAGCGGGGAGTCAAGCATCTGACCTGCATTCCCCATTCACCGGCCGGTCAGGCCACTGTGAAGCACACATCTAGCAGCTAAAGCGTCTGTTACAACAACAACAACAACAAAGGGGCAAGATGCAAGATACCAATCTACACCTCACAAAAGGCTAAATAAGGCATTATATGTCATGAACATTTTAAACATTTCCCCTGTCTCACAGGTGCCACCAGTATTGTGTCATTTTTCATCACAGATACCAGATCAGCAAGAAGTCCAAAGTAAAGCTCAGGTGTTAACAAAACCTAGACAGGGGTAACTGGGAAGGACCATTTCCTTTAATAACCTGGGGAAGAGGTGATGCTGGTGTCTGCACAGGTCTCGGTCTCCAATGGTCACCAGCAAGGTGTGTGCAACCACCCCTGAGGGTGAGAGGCAGCCAGCACTCAGGATCCAGCTGTGGGTGCTGTGGGTGCCCCTGTGCCGACAGTTTGTGATCTCTTCGACTGATGATTCAAGCAGAATGTCTGAGTGATGTTTGCTACTGCAACAGAACAAACTACACTAGCAGTTGCCATTTCTTTTAAGAGAAAATGCTAACAGTAATTGTAACTTCTTAATGAAATATATAAGCTTACTAGTCACTTATGCAAGATGTACTTTAGATAAAATATAGTTATTAATAAGGATAAGATGCTGTAAGAATGTGTGTATTCAACTTTCTTTGTTTAGTAATATTAAGAATTAAGAGCTCAAGTATTTAACCTTATTTAGAAACTCCCTTGGTTTTCCCCCTGGAGTACTGGCCAGGCTCCAGGTGGAACCCAACAGGAGGATGAAGTCAGATGTTTCCACTCAAAGAAAGTTGCCAGTTATTTTGGCCTGTTGATTTAAGGGCTGGACCTGCTTGCAGCGACTTTGGATGCCTCACCTACGGATGGACGCATCACTTAGGGTTTCCAGTTTGTGAGGAAGGGCACTCTGAATTCTCGGTGTATCCAGGGTTCCCTAACAATTGCGGATCTGAATGTTAGTACTTCTATTAGTTAAGTGTGCTATTCCATATTTTCCTTACTGCTTATTTTGTAGTATTTAGTCATATCCTTTGAATATAGTTAATATGGGATGCTTTGTACTTAATAGGGTACCTTTAAGAGTTTATTGCGGTGATTAGGAATAATATTATTGATTATAGTAAGTATTAAGATGGCATATAGTTGTGTCATCAGAAATATTAGTAAATTTATGCTTGTGCAGCCTGCACAAAAAGAAAAAAGGGGGAATTGTTGGAGAACGGCTTGCAGAGAGAAGCCAATAGCTCCCTGCAGGAGCTGGTCGGCCATAGCTCCCTGCAGAAGTCGGTCCCAGCCACCTGAGGTAAACAGAGGAAAGAACCCACGGTGCAGTTATGTAAACAAGGATGAAGACCCAAGCTCAGTTGTGCCAGCGAGGATTGTTGTGAGAACACAGAGATAAGTTGTGGCGCATTATGACCTTGGGGGTCAGAGGAAAGCAGCCCTGGGAGAGAAGCAGGTTTACAGCAAGAAAGATGTTTATGCATACCAGAAATGCCACAAGGGGCTGGTGTATTATAATGTGATCTTTTGAATGTACCCAATGGCTGAGACATTATAATGTAGTTTCTTGAATGTAACCAATAGAGTTGCAAGTAGTGTATTGTAGACTGCTTATATAAGGTGTGATTTCTCTCAATAAAGTTGAAGCTTGCTCTATCATTCACATTGAATCGGCTGCTTGCTTCCTCCGCCCACCGCAGATCGATGCCCGGCCAGACACTGAGCAAAGGATACTTTGAAGAACACCCCCCACTGCCCCAGTTTTATCCCTGATCTTGATGTCACATGGTGTGGAGTATCGATGTGGTCAGCTGGGGTCAGCTGTCCTGGCTTTGTCCCCTCCCAGCCTCCTGCCACAACAGCCTCCTCCCTGACAGGGCAGAGGGAGAAACAGAGAAGGCCTTGACGCTCTGTAAGCCCTGCTCAGCAACAGCTGCAATGTCGGGGGGTTATCAAAGCTGTCTTGGCCACCAGGGCAAAGCTCAGCACCATAGGGGCTGCTGAGAAGAAAATTAACTCCATCCTTGCCAGACCCAGTGCAATCCCCACCCCTGACTCCATACCACGTGCATCCTGCTCAGCTCCTACCGTACTCAGTACATTTACACCCACCACCCCCTTCCCCATCCCTTGACATGACACAAACACACAGAGCAGACTGGCTTTGGCTGGTGTGGCTCAGAGGGACCTGGACCAGTCCCAGCACAAGCCAGCCATGGGGAAAGGGGGTTCCCCACCAGCACCCTTCTCCCTCTTTGGCACCTCCAAATCCAGTTTGTGGATCCTGGGCTAACTGGCGAGCTCCTCTGGCTCACACGGTCTTTTCTGGGATCCCCTCTGTGTGGTTTCACTACTGTCCCCATGCACAACTTCTTCTGCAGTTGGCATTTTGTCCTGGTTTTCCATGTTCACAGACAGTGTTGCCTGTGCCTTGCAGCACCAAGAAGAGCTCAGAGTCTGCCCCAGTCTACCCTGCCTGGCC
>NW_020799519.1:21519-23393 GCF_003259725.1 Athene cunicularia | reverse complement strand
CAGGCAGGCGAAGGAAAAGTGCAGGTGACTCTGGTGCTGAGAAAAGCCTTGATGTGTTACCTCAAACCAAACCCCAGCCCCTGAGCCCCGACCCCTTGGAAGGGAGATCCTGTCCCTCCTGTGCGGCTCCGGGCTCTTCCTGGCTTGGGGGGCTGTGGGGTGAGCAGCATCACGGGAAGGTCAATGGTACAACATCTGGCGGCATCTCGAGGGTCTGCGAGGAGGCAACGAGGCTCCAGTGTCATGAGGACAAGGTCCCTGCTCGGAGGTGACAGACACAACTGCCACAGACAAGGAGACCAAGATCTCTGTCCTGCTGGGCCTTTCTGCCTTGCCAGCGCCCTCGGCCACCTCTGCCTTGGGCTGGCCCACGCTGGCCCATGCCTCACCTGTTTCCCTGCAGGCTGGAGACACCCGTCTCATTTTCCCTCCTTGCCCTCACCCTGTCACGTCCCTCCCTGTACCGACGTCTCTCCTGGAAACACAAAGTCATGTGGCTCCCTCTGGGCGACCCTTTGCACCACAGCACTGTCCTTGGAGTGACATTTCTTTCCCCTCATGCCCAGGAGAGACATCCCAAGCTGCACTCTGTTGATTTGTCCTGCTTCATTCCACTACAGGGAAACTCCCCGTCATCTCTGAAATCGCTCTTGCAGCAGTCACAGGCTGCCCTGAGCCCCCACGTCATGAGGCTGAAGGACCCAAGGCCCCTCATTCTCTGCACACAGGTCAAGTGCCTCAGGCCCGGGACCCCATCTTGACAAACCTCCTCTGGGCCCTCTCAAGTTCTTCTCCACTCTTCCACAAAAAGGAATGCCATGCCAGCACATATTACACCAGACTGGATCCCAACCCTGCTGAATCAAGGGAGAGCGGTAACTCCCCTGCTCTGGCTGGCCACCGTCCCTCTACTGCAGCTGCTCTTCCTCACGGTGAGCATGCTCCACTGGCACCCTTGGCTTCTCCTCTAGTGCCCATGGCCTTCTCCTCAGGGTCAGCCCTCGGGCAGTCAGGTCCCAGCTTGCCCTGATGCATGGGGTTATTCTGCCCATGATGCAGGACTGGGCTCCTCTTGAAAACTCTAATGAGATTTTTTGTTGGCCAAATCCCAGAGTTTCTCAATGTCCTCATGGATCAAAGCCTGATGGTGTCAACTGTTAAGACCCGTGTGTAGGTGTCTCACCCTGCCCAGTGATGCCTCTAAGATGAAAGCAGCGGGGACTGCAGGGCTTGACAGATAATAGAAGGAGGTACGAGTTTAATGGACTTGCTGACTGAGGTGGCCATCCCAGAAACACCCAGTGAGTGATCTGGGCAGCAAATGAGGGTCCAGTGAGTAGAGGGAAACCAGATGGGCTGTTTGTGTGGGAGGATTTGAGGAAGACCCAAGGGAAGAATTTGTGAGGGGACAAAGGAGGAAAGGAAAAATAGGTGGTAAAGGAAGGGATCAGGAGAGGACTGTTTGGGGGCACGTGTTGAGCAGCTCTGAATCCGAGCAGGGATCTCAGCCCTGCTGGGCACTCTTCTGACGTCTGTGGGAGCGGGGGGGTTACACCCAAGGGTGCCGAGGGAGCTGGCAGATGTGCTCGCCAAGCCGCCGTCCATGATTTACCTGGAGTCATGGCTGACTAGGGATGTCCCGTTGGGCTGGAGGGTGGCAAATGTGACACCCATCTACAGGAGAGGCAGAAAGGAGGATCCAGGGAACTACAGACCTGTGAGTGTGCCCTCGGTGCCAGGGAAGGCCATGGAGCAGGTCACCTCGGGTGCCATTACAAGTCGTATAATGGACAGGCGGGGGATCAGGCCCAGTCAGCACGGGGTTATGAAAGGCAGGTCCTGCCTGACAAACCTGATCTCCTTCTACGACAGGG
>NW_020799519.1:19277-21469 GCF_003259725.1 Athene cunicularia | reverse complement strand
TGGGGGCCATGACCTGGCCCTTTGGCTTCATGTTACACATCCAGGGTTACTCAGAATCTGTTCCACCTCGACATGGCCTTTGTTTACCTGTCAGCTCTGCCTCCAGTTTTCTGCTCTAACCAGCCCCTGGGGAGGTTTGTCAGGAATGGTCCTCGGTGGGACCCATTAAAGCTGCAAGAAACTTTGCCGTTTGCATCTGACTTGGACCTCTTGAGAGGCATCTTCAGCTTCCTATCGCTGCCTGAGGTTAATGGACTTGGCACCAAAGCCACCCGAGGGGTCATTAAAATGCCTCGGGCTGGTCCTCAGCTGCGGAGCTGGGCCGGGCTCCTGGGATGGAGGGAGCTGAGGGCAAGTGGTCAGCGCTGCAGAGAGACAGCTCTGCCCAGGAGCAGCTCCTCTGCAAAGCGCCGCAGGGCTGAGGGCACTGCCTGCAGGCACCGAGGGCACAGGAGCCGGGCACTGAGAGGGCAGAGGCAGACGGCAGTGGGAGGATGCCGAGAGCTCGAGGAAGGAGTTATCTTCACAGCCCTTCACAAAGTAAGTCCCTGGGTGTGACGAAATGGTGCTTCAGTTCGTAAATCTGTAAATAAATGTAAATCTGGCAGAGCCCTCAGCCTGTGGGAATTCCTTCTTCTATAGAGGAGGAGGACAGACTCCCGAGCAGGGCTTCCCTGCTGCGCTGTCAGAGGGACCGGCCATGGCTCTGCCTTCTCCCGGGGACGGCTGCAGGGGGGTACAGCCGCGGGTGCAGCCGGGGGTGCCCGGGGGTGTCCTTCTGAGCAGGGTCCCTGCCCCCATGGCTGTATGCTGGGGCAGGGACTCTACCGCCGGCCAGGATCAGCACTCAGCCTGCCCAGGGAGCTGCCCACGGCGCTGGGGGGAGCAGCAGTGGGGGGTAGGAGAGACCCCCGGCAGGGCAGGGTCCTGCTGCTGTCAAAAGGGGGCTGCATGGACCAGGACTGCTCACAGAGCCAGGTCCCCCCCAGGACAATGGCAGAGGCAGCATTTCAAGGGGAAGGTCAAGGCAGAGACGATCTTGGAAATGAAGACTTTTCCAGAGTCTGTGAACTCACCTTAAGGGGAAGAGAAAGGTGCTGCAAGTTTGAATAAATCCCTGAGACTTCTGAAGTGTTACAGTGTGGGACCAGTGCATCTGCTAGAAGCCTCGCCAAGTACCTTCACCCCCCCTCTGGCTACAGCCAGCCCCAGCATCCCCGTTGCTTGCAGCATCAGTGTTTATCCGACCTACTCCTTAGGACCTGCTAAGAGGGAAATTTTCCTGGGCAGGGCCCTGCTGCCAAGGGGGGTCTGTAGGTCAGAGCTGAGCACACAGTGGGTGGCACTGGGGCTGTGAGCACGGGCAGGGAGTGCTATCAGAGACAGAGAAACAGCTCCCAGAAGGGCAACGGCATCAGCAGAGAGCCAGGCCACCCCTCTGTGTCACACTCTGCTCAACTGCACGACAAAGGAGAGAAAAGATTGGAGAAAAGTACTTTGAAAATGGATTCCTCTAAGCTCACTAAAGTCCAATTTCCTCCTCAAGCACATTTTTAGTAAGATCATCCTCCAGCAGAGAGGGGTTCAATAAGCACAGAGCAGCTGCTCGGTGACCAGCAGGTACCCGTGGGCAGAGCAGCTCTCCTGACTCTGCATGAGGGCACTGGGAGCCCTTTCGTCGCTCAGGGCTTCCCCATCTTCTGGCTGAGAGGAACATGAAAAATGTTGTCTCCATCTCCAGAGACAGTGCCCTCACTCAGCAGCACAAACCTGAGCTCATAAAAAGGGATTGCATGAAGGATCGCAAAAGAAAGAGAAGTCATTTTGAGGGGATGTTTTGTGTAATAGCATAGGACTGACTCAAAGCAGTCTGCCCTAACTTGTCAATGTCTTCTCTTTCAACAGTCCCCCATGATCGGAGTGAGCAAATCTCCAACGGCAGCTCCGTCACCGAGTTGTTCCTCCTGGCGTTCGCAGACACACGGGAGCTGCAGCTCCTGCACTTCTGGCTCTTCCTGGGCATCTCCCTGGCTGCCCTCCTGGGCAACGGCCTCATCATCACCGCCATCGCCTGTGACCACCGCCTGCACACCCCCATGTACTTCTTCCTCCTCAACCTCTCCCTCCTCGACCTGGGCTCCCTCTCCACCACTCTCCCCAAAGCCATGGCCAACTCCCTCTGGGACAACAGG
>NW_020799519.1:3299-15281 GCF_003259725.1 Athene cunicularia | reverse complement strand
GTGAAGCGGCCGCCTGCGGCTGAGCCCGGCACTGCGCCCTTGGCACCGCCACCCCCCCCAACAGAAGCGGCAGGGTTATGCAGCACAGGATTTATATTATTTTAATAGAGTTTTCGTATTGGTAATGTTTGTCAATTTATATTGTGAGTAATAAGTGTCAGGATCTCCTTTTTGTGTTTGTGTAGTTGTGTGATTGTGTGTGTGTGAGACGTGGCCCACTGCAGCTGCGGAGATCTCTGGCCAGTGGAGCGGCCAGCGAGAAACTACAGGGTCCTAGTGCCCGCCCGCTGGGCCATCGGTGCTGCCGTTTGTTTGGGCTCAGGGTTATAACTGTTACAGGTAAAATACCTCCTCTAACGGGAGGCAGTAATTCTCTGTGTTGATTGTTGATTTGAATTTAGGTGCATACTCTGCGGGGAGAGTGAACCTCTGAACCATCTGCCTAATGGAAATATTGTTTAAAAGAAAAAAAAAAATAGAAAAAAGAAAAAAAAAATCTGCAACCTTACAGGGGTTGTTTGTTTTACCAGGGGTCGTAGATGCTGATTATGAAGAGAAAAAAAAAAAATTATGGTCTATACCCCTGTGTTCTGTAACCAAAGGATCAAAAAATTATTCAGCTTGTTAATTTTACTGTGGCTCCCTTTAATGTTATGCCAAGAAGCCGCAATTACTCAGGATTTGGTTCAGCAGGTACTCCTTAAATATTTTTGGACTTAAATGTGACACAAGGTTAACTTCTGATAAAATGCACTCTTGTTAAAGGTAAAAATTCTGTGGAGCTGACAGGCATTTTAGATACTGGTGCAGATGTGACCATAATATCTGTGAGCAGATTGGCTGTTAGCTCCGGTACCTCAAATGCTTTTCAGGGTTGGTGTCATGCTGTACCAATTTAAAGCAAGGATCTCATTCATGTCAGAGGCCCAGAAAAGCTGGGTAGCAAATATTCATCCATTTATATTGGAAACCCCTATTGCATTTTGGGGTTGTAACTGATGAGGAACTCAAGTTGGATCAAATTTGTCTTAATCACCACTGTAGCACAACCCACCCTGAAACCCACCCTGACACGAACCTTGTAAACCGAATCACCTGTGTGTATTGTCCTGCAACAACTTAAAACTGTTATTAAAACTTTAAAAGAGTTACAGTCACTGTTAGGAACCATAAATTAGATACAGCCGTCGTAGGCCTAATTCACGATGATCTGCATAACTTTTTTGATATTTTGTGAAAAGATCCTTCACTGACATCACCCAAAGTACTTGCAGAGAAGGCAAAACAAGATCTTCACCGTATAGCTAACAAGCATCGGCAGTATACTGCATTCCCCCACAGGACAAGCTATCATGGAAAGAACACGCTAGACCTTGAAAGTGCTTTTGCAAAAAAAAAAAAAAAAAAAGAAAAGGGCGGAGAGATCTTGGCTCTAGTTCAGCCATTTGCTCTGCTGTAAAACGCACGCATTTTTTCCACCAGAATGCCAGAGCAATATAAAACCAGGTTTCTTTATCAAGGCATCCAGCTAATGACATCACTGCAACTCGCCCTGAATACCAGACAGACTCCATCTCTTCAACAGGGAAGTGGTGTCCACTCTTGGGGACTCATCTCCTCAGAATTTTAGCAATCTGTTATTACTCACTTAGCTGCATTTCAAATGTTAAAATATGTACATGTGTCTGTTAATACCTTTTCTGGAGCACTGTTTGCATCCTGTCATACAGCGGGGAGTCAAGCATCTGACCTGCATTCCCCATTCACCGGCCGGTCAGGCCACTGTGAAGCACACATCTAGCAGCTAAAGTGTCTGTTACAACAACAACAACAACAAAGGGGCAAGATGCAAGATACCAATCTACACCTCACAAAAGGCTAAATAAGGCATTATATGTCATGAACATTTTAAACATTTCCCCTGTCTCACAGGTGCCACCAGTATTGTGTCATTTTTCATCATAGATACCAGATCAACAAGAAGTCCAAAGTAAAGCTCAAGTGTTAACAAAACCTAGACAGAGGTAACTGGGAAGGACCATTTCCTTTAATAACCTGGGGAAGAGGTGATGCTGGTGTCTCCACAGGTCTCGGTCTCCAATGGTCACCAGCAAGGTGTGTGCAACCACCCCTGAGGGTGAGATGCAGCCGCACTCAGGATCCAGCTGTGGGTGCTGTGGGTGCCCCTGTGCCGACAGTTTGCGATCTCTTTGACTGATCATTCAAGCAGAATGTCTGAGTGATGTTTGCTACTGCAACAGAACAAACTACACAGCAGTTGCCATTTCTTTTAAGAGAAAATGCTAACAGTAATTGAAACTCCTTAATGAAATATATAAGCTTACTAGTCACTTATGCAAGATGTACTTTAGATAAAATATAGTTATTAATAAGGATAAGATGCTGTAAGAATGTGTGTATTCAACTTTCTTTGTTTAGTAATATTAAGAATTAAGAGCTCAAGTATTTAACCTTATTTAGAAACTCCCTTGGTTTTCCCCCTGGAGTACTGGCCAGGCTCCAGGTGGAACCCAACAGGAGGATGAGATCAGATGTTTCCGCTCAAAGAAAGTTGCCATTTATTTTGGCCTGTTGATTTAGAGGCTGGACCTGCTTGCAGCGACTTTGGATGCCTCACCTACGGATGGACGCATCACGTAGGGTTTCCAGTTTGTGAGGAAGGGCACTCTAAACTCTCGCTGTATCCAGGGTTCCCTAGCAATTGCGGATCTGAATGTTAGTACTTCTATTAGTTAAGTGTGCTATTCCGTACTTTCCTTACTGTTTATTTTGTAGTATTTAGTCATATCCCTTGAATATAGGTAGTATGGCATGCTCTGTACTTAATAGGGTACCTTTAATAGTTTATTGCGGTGATTAGGAATAATATTATTGATTGCAGTAAGTATTAAAATAGCATATAGTCGTATCATCAGAAATATTAGTGAATTTATGCTTGTGCAGCCTGCACAAAAAGAAAAAGGGTGAATTGTTGGAGAATGGTTCGCAGAACAAGGCCGTAGCTCCTGCAGGAGTCGGTCACAGACCACCTGAGGTAAACAGAGGAAAAAACCCAGGGTACAGTTATGCTAACAAGGAAGGAGATTCAAGGCTCAGTGATGCTAACAGGGGCTGTTGTGAGAACAAAGAGATAATTGGGGCGCATTATGGCCTTGGGGATGATTAAAAAAAAAAACAGCCCTGGGAGGGAAAGAGGTTCAAAGCAAGAAAAATGTTTAGGCATACCAGAAATACCAAAAGGGGCTGGGATATTATAATGTGACCTTTTAGATGTACCCAATGGCTGAGATATTATAATATAGCTGTTTAAATGTATCCAATAGAGTTACAAGTAGTGTACTGTAGACTGCTTATATAAGGTGTGATTTCTTTCAATAAAGTTGAAGCTCGCTCTATCATTCACATTGAATCGGCTGCTTGCTTCCTCCGCCCGCCGCATATAGCAATACTGAATGACCCTTTTTCTTTATAAATGTCCCAACAGAATCCTTTCTGGCTGCACGGAGAGACGTGTTGTGAGTGTGCTGGTGCAGCCCAGGTGTCCCTTGGGACCAGGGCCACACTGCCCTGGTGGCTTCCCAGGGGTGGGGCTCTGAGATTGTCCTTTCTCCAGGTGGAGATCCCAGAGCACATGGGAAGCCTCCTCTGTGCCAGCAGGTAGCGGGCTCTGAGCTGGGTGAGCCTGGCAGGGCTGAGGGAATCCCAGATGGGGGAGGGATATTTCTTACCCGACCCCATCTCCAGGTCCTTCTCCTTCCACCATCGCTACTGGGTGGAGCAGAGCCTCAGCTCAGGGAACCTGGAGATGCTGAGGTCAGGCACAGCCCTGCCAAGGGGGGCTGGTGGGGCCGGTGCCCACTTCTTGTTCCTGGGGTGTTTGGTGTCTCCATCGCCCTGTGTTGGTGGGACTGGAGAGGCACAGGCCTGTCCAAAGCCACGCAGAGGCGGCGATAGCCGGGAGATGGTGCCTCGGCTGCTCCCCCAGCAAGACACTGGCAACTAAATGGGGTGTGAGACACGGACTTTCCGTTCAGGGTGCCCAGCCCCTGGGCATGGTGAGCCCACACTCAGAAATAAGGCTGATCTCCCGTGGGCTTTCCACAGCTGAGCTCTGCCCGGTGTGGGGCTGCAGTGCTGAGGGTTGGGGTCTCACTGCGCTCCCCTCAGGTTCTCAGGAGCTGCAGGAGCACCCCCAGCTCTGGGGCACAGTGACAGTCCTGCTTGGCTGCAGAGAACAGACCCAGCCATCAGGGCCAGAGTGTTCAGGTGCCCAAATGCCATGAAACAGGTTCCTTCTGCTCAGGGGTGCTGCCCGCTCCAGCGTACCCAGGCCTGGAATGAAGAGCCAAACCTCTACCAGCTGCCGGAGTAAGGCAGAAATATTACACCTGTGGGAGGGCAGAGCTGGCGGGGAGGTGGCACGGAACAGGCACTGGGCTCTTCTCCCCAGGCCCCGCTTGGGGCACCTTGAGGCCATAGTGCCCAGGGGCGCCCACCATCCTGTGTCCAGAAGGTAACACTCCCCTCTCCTTCTTTACTTCACGTTCAGACCTGATTCCTCTGAGATGCAGGGCTGGAGCTTATCCCAGTGGGAGTTGGTCAGGGGCTGGAGGCTGTGTTTGCACTGCCCGTGTATGTCACCCATCAGCGTGGGGGTCTTGCCCGGGGAACTCTGGTCTCCCATGGGGGCTGCCAGCAAGAAGGCTTCCGGGTGTGGGGCAGAGGGATGTGTGAACCTCAGCTCCCCCCAGCTCCCCCCAGGGTCACCCCAGGGGTGGAGGAGCTCCCAGCAGGGAATGGGCCAACACTGCAATGGGAGAGGGTGTTCCCAACATCTGCCTCCTCCCCCTTCTGCTCCAGGGCCAGATCCTGCTGTCTGCAGGGCTGCAGAGCTGCAGCTGCTCCCCACAGGGAATCCGGCCAGAATCCCAGCCCCATCTGACCAGAAAGCGGCTCTGCACTCTATGCTGGGGCCTGCCCTGGGCACCAAGGGAAGTGTCTGCACGGTACCATCTCCCCTGGCCAGGCTGGGGTGCTCCGGGCCCTGTGGTCACCTTAGGCTCACTTCTGTGAGCCAAAGCCCAGGGCTTCCCCTGACATGGCAGCTCTGTCATGGCCTCTGCACTGTGGGATCCCTGTGGCCGAGTCAGGGCCTGGGGGAAAGAGCAGCCGGAACCCTCGGATGAGGAGATAGGTGCTCCCACCGGGGTACATCACGGGAACAATCAGAGAGACATTTTGACTAGAAACTGCCTGTGGCCAGCGGGATGGAAATATTTCTGACACTAAGATTATTCCCCAGGGACCACAAACCTCTGTCCTGAGACACGGCCCTTCCCTACCACTGAGTCTGCTCTCTGCTCCCCCGACCAGCCTCAGGAAATGCCCTGACACCTGGCCGGCAAGGACAGCCCTGGGTCAAAGCCCCCAGAGACTTTTAATAAGAACAAATAAGGAGGCACAGCATAGGAAAGGGAATAAAAGTAGAGGACAATCCAGGAGGTTTCTGCTGCCCATGGGCCAAGGGAGTCGGTTCCCTGGTGCTCTGGGCTCTCCCAGCTGCACAGACCTCTCCTCCCTCCCGGCTGCACCCAGCTGCAGGGCAGGGATGGGCTCTCCTGGCCGGGGGCTCAGGGACTGTTGTGCACCAAGCTACAGTGTCACAGGCGCTGGGTCCTCATGGGGATGTGCCACAGACACCTCTTCAGCATCATCATAGCCCATGCTCCCCGGGGACAGGGACGAGGTGTCTCCTTCAGCTCCAGGGACCTCGGCACTTCTCCGCGAGCGTGGGGTGACCCCTGCAAGCAGCAAAGCTGGACGTTTCAGTTCACCCTTGGGGTCTGTACCCCAACACCCTCCCTGCTCCTCACCACATTCAGCTCCTTCTCCCACCCCCAGGCCTTTCAAGGAAAACTCCCAGGCAGGTTCTGCCTTCCCAGGAGGTTTGGGCCTTAGTACAGTAGTGACATGGGGGCAGTAGGGATGGCACCCTAGGAACAGCCAGCGCTGTCTTTCCCTCTCACCTCTGGCTGCATCCCTGGGGCCTGCTCCCTCCTCCGGCATCCTGGGCATTTCCCACTCTCCCTGCCCAGGCACAGCATCCTCCCCCAGATCAGAAACCTCTCGGGCGTCATCGTAGCCATCTGCTGGGTGATCTCTGGGCAGGACAAGGACATCTGAAAGGAGAGGGGAGCTGGTGACAGAGAGAAGAGACGTCCTGCAGAGCAGAGGATGGAGGATGCGCAGGGAGCCAGGACAGACACTGGGTTGGCAGCACCACAGGAGATGCCCATGTCCTCCCCATCCCCAATGGTGACACTCAGTGACTCCTCTGTCCATCACATCTCTGCAGGGAGATCAACCCCTTCCTTCCTCCGTTACCTGGTGCTGATCCCACATCATCCTCCTCCTCGCTGACCCCAGGGTAGGGCTGCAGCTGGGTCAGGGACTGCTCTGAAGAGAAGCACAGCGGGTGTTTTGGAGCAAGCCCCACTGACCTGGGTCATGGTCAGCGCTGCTGGGGAAGGGGGACCCACAGAGCTGGGGCTGCAAGGGGAGGAGGGCTGGGGATTCACTCTGCTCCCCCGGGACAATCCCTGTCTCAAAGTTGCTGCAGAGCTGCCCTAGGCCAGCCCCTGCCCTCACTCCTCAGGTGCCACAGGGGGTGCAGGGCAGGAAGAGAGGGGCTCTCCAGCTGGGACAGTCGGATCTGACTGGGAGAAAGCTTCTCTCTTGGGCCCAGGACCTGGATGCTCTCCCCACAGACCCCACGGACCAAGCACCAGAGGGACCATGGACCGGGGGGCTTCAGGGGATCAGCTCTGGGTTGGGGCCAGCTGAAAGGGTCCTGCAGATGTGCCTCCAGGGAGGACCCACACCCACCTGAGTGACCAAACCTGGCCTGCTTCTCCAAAGCTGGGCTGTAGCCAATCTCCTCATACACGGCCTCGAGGAAGGGCTCCTGAGCTCTCCTGGAGCCTGGGGACAGAAGCAGGGCTGGCACAGGGACAGGCAGAGGGGCAGTGGGGTCACACTGTGCTCCCCCAAACCAGTGCCTTGGGCCAGCCCAGGACTGCTCTGACAGCACAGCCCCACGGTGCTGCCCAGGCACGGCTGCCACATCCCCCGTGAGGGCAACATCGCTGTGGAGATGCTCTGGGGCTGCGTCACCATCGCACCATCCCTTGGAAGACAGCGCTCATGTCCCTCTGGCCCTGGGTCATGTCCCCCTTACCTCCCCCTGGAGCAGCTCCCACATTTCCTCTGTACCTGGAGCTGGTCTCTGTCTGCCCCATGGCTCCTGGGGGGAGGTCAGGCCTGGGCATAGGGACAGGCTTGGGCCTGACACCATGGTGATGGGCCCTGCTGCCCTGCACTCCTCCTAGCAACTCCCTTGCCCCAGAGCCCCCTCCAGCAGTACCTAGAGCACTGCCAGCCTTGGCCGTCCCCACTCTGCCATTTCTCTCCTCGCCCCATCGCTAGCTCCCCCCACCTCTGGGCTGTCTCCAGCCCTTGCAGCTGGTGGCCCACGGAGAGGCACTCAGTGGGGCAGGACATGAGAGGGTGGCAGCACACAGTCTCATCCCCCACTCTGCTTGTGCCCCTGGCTGACACGCCCCACAGCACCCCACAGCCCTTCCAGGAGGTATCTCCCCCTGGCACCTCTGGGGAAGGACCCACCTCTGCGCCCAGCCCTGGCGCTCAGCACTTGCCCAGCCAGGAGGGCCAGGAGCAGGCAGAGAAGGGCCCCCAGGATGATGCAGATGATGACGGGCACTGAGACACTCCCGCTGCTGCTCTGACGGCCTCGGGTGGCAACTGCAGGGGAGAGAACATGGAAGAAGTACAAGACGTGGGAGAGGTGGAGGCAGAACCAGTCCCGACCCCATCACACAAGGCAGGATTAGCTGGGGGGCTCCAGGAGTGAGTGTGGGGAAGCTTCCACCCTGTGACGAAATGAAAACTCTCCCTCACACCCTCACAGCACCCCAGTGACTCCTGAACAGATTTCACAGCCCAGCAAGGAGCCCCTTCCATCCATCTGTGAGTCACAGCCTGGCCCCGGGGATACCCAGCCCCAGCGGGAGGACAACTTACCTGCTTGGGGAGGGGATGTTGCCATCCTGGGTGTCGCTGCAGAGGAGGAAAAGGAGAGCGGGGCTGAGACAGTGGGTGTGCGGAGAGCGGGGAGCCTCTCCCCAGCACACCATGGGGGTGTCTGTAGATGGCCCTGACACATCCAACCCAAATTGCCCCTCCTGCAGTGCCCCAAAGGGAGGCCAGGCCAGGGCCCAGCGCCCCTGCTCTGGGAGGCAGGCAGGATGGCACAGGCAGCCCAGGGGATAGCCCTGGGGCTGCAGGGCCCCATGGGCAGTGGCCAGAGCACATCCAGTTCAACCGAGGCTGCTCCCTGCCTGGCACCGGCCTCCTGCACTCTGCAGGAACATTCTTGCTCTTGGCAGGTCGGGGGCCATGTCAGGACCTCATGGACTAAAGGTCTTCCCCAGCTCCCTGCCAGTGCCCGACCAAGGGGTCCCAGCCCTGCCACTCACCTGAGCAGCGCACGGCAGCATCTTCCTTATGGCGGCAAGCACCGCCGTCCCCAGACCGGGCACAGCAGTCCTGCAGGGACGGCTCCGTCCCGCGGCACTCCACCTGCTCCAGCCAGATGGGGCCCGTCCCCATCCCAAAGGCAGCCTCACGCAGGGCAGACACCGCAGGGCCACAGCCCAGCTGCCTGCACGCCACCTCGGCGTCCCGCATGTCCCAGGAGTCGTCACACACCGTCCCCCAGGAGCCACGGTGCCAGACCTCCACTCTGCCCGAGCACCCGTCCTCACCGCCCACGGCACGAATCTTCTCCCTGCCTGGAGAAGGCAAAGACCTCCCATGGCACCAGGGCAGCAGGCAGAGCCCTGCCAGACACAGAGGGGCAACTCCTTACCGGTGCAGCTCGAGGAGTTGGGGCACGGGGCCAACGGGGCCGGGGGCATTTCTGGGCGTCCCCCTGAAGAAGGAAACACTGTGGTGAGGGGGCTGGTTTGGGGGACCATGCAGACGAGAGCGGGGCTGAGCTCTGCTTGGGCCTCCCGGTACCATCTTGGTCATGGCAGAACTGAGCTGCGGTCGTGCAGGGGACACGCACGGGGCTGTGGGGGGACCCCGAGTGCTCAGCCCCAAGAGCTCCCTGGTTCACAGCACAGCAGTAGCTTGTCTATGGAGGGGAGGCTCTTCTGAAACCTGTCTGGTCTCTTCTGAGACCTCACCTGGAGATGCCTCTGCCTCCCCCAGGCGCTGCCGGCAGCCTGGGTGGCAACTGCTGTGGGACGGGTGTGGCTGTGGTCGTGTTTGTGCCACAGGCAGCAGAAGGGTCTGACACGGAAAGGAAAAGCCCCTCTAAGCTCTTTCTCTGTGCTTGGCCATGGCAGTGGGGAGCAGGAGCTGGGCTGACCTGAGTACCCGGGAGGATCAGAGTTACCGTTGCAGGTGATGTTGGTCTCCTCCCGCGGGTCTTGGCACGACTGTGGGTTCCAGGGAGTGGAGGGACACTGCCAGAAGGAGCTGGTGCTCTCCCCACACTGCACACGATCCAGCCAGGCAGGGCCAGACTCCCTATAAGGCGGCTGGCGTCTTTCCAGGGTTCCTCCATCGCCACAGCCCAGCTCCTTGCACACCAGCGTCACCGTGTCGGCAGTCATCGAGTTGGAGCAAACGCTCCCCCATGTCCCGTTGTAGAAAACTTGCAGGAGCCCAGAGCAGCCGTCGCTGTTCTCCAGCCTCAGGGCCGTGAACTCTGGGAGGAAAAGGCCCCAGAGGGGAACAGGCTGCCCTGGGCTGTGGGAGCCAGGACACCTCTGCACCCCCAGGCCCTCAGCCAGTCAGGGGCAGGGCCAGCACATCCCCTTTGCACCCAGGGCCAGAGAGAAGTGCCTGATGGACACACACCCCTGCCCCTCCCGAGAAACCTCGGAGGGGCTGAGCTCCCCAGGACCCCCAGTGGGGCTGAGGGTGCCCATGCACGTGTGCCCACAGGATGGGCTCGGGCAGGAGCTCAGAGGCAGCCAGGGACAGCCTCAGCCATGCCCGGCTCTCCCCGCATCCTGGCCTCCCCAGGAACCAGGCTCCCACCACAGCTCCTGGCACGGACCTGAGCAGATGACTCCCGCATCCTCTTTGTGCCCGCAGTCGTGCTGCCCCCAGGGCCCAGCCGGGCAGTCCCAGAGAGCAGCTTCGGCCCCGGAGCAGTTCACACCAGACAGCCAGATCTGCCCGGAGCCTTCCCCGAAGCGAGCAGAGCCGGCTGCCTCCACTGCCCCTCCGCAGCCCAGCTGGTGGCAGACGACGGCGGCATCAGACGGATCCCAGCCATCGTCGCAGACCGTCCCCCAGACGCCCTGGTAGTAGATCTCCACTCTCCCCGCGCAGCGCCCGGCCCCGTTCACCAGCCGCAGCCTCCGGCTCCCTGCAGCGGGTACAAACCCCAGTTGCTGCCAGGGACTGCCTGCCCGCACAGACGTCACCCGGGGGCCTGCGCAGTGACACTCACCCCCACAAACGACTCCCACGTCCTCCGCAACCCCTGCCGCCAGCGCGCTCTCAGGCAGGGAGGTGTTGCAGAGGCTCAGGTTGGCCTCGTGCCCTGCGCACCGGACCCCTCGCAGCCCCACGGGGCCCGTCCCTCGCTCAGCCTTTGGGGGGCTGTAGGCTGTCCCGGCCTCCCCACACCGCAGCTGCCGGCACACCACGCTGGCCTCCTGCACGTCCCACTGGTCATCCAGGACTCTGCCCCACGCCCCGTCCTGGAAGATCTCCACTCGTCTGTCGCACCGGCTCCCTCCGCCCACCAGCCGCAGGGATCCAAAGCCGGCCGAGCCTGGGGAGAGCAGAGATGCCCCGGCCAAGGGCGGCACCGGGAGCATGGCACCCTTCAGGGAGGGGGCGAGGGGGGATTTCCCCACCAAACGGGACGAGATGGAGCCTGTGCTGAGGAGAAGCGAGGGCAAAGCCTGGGCACTCCCTGCACCTCACACCCAGGTCTGCTGCTGCTGGGGGCACCCAGGCAGCTCCTGCTGGGTGCTGGGATGAGGCTCTGCAGGGCTCCCTGTGGGATGGGATGTGGGTGTCTGCAGCCAGAGGGATGGGGCAGAGCCCTGCAGCCCTGTCCTGGGCTCCTTGCACAGTACGAGAACAGAGGAGCCCAGGCCTGGCGGTGGTGGCACTGGGGCCTAAGCCCCTGCCCTGGGGGCAGATGCCTGCCTCCCTTCAGTCCTCAGCTCTCCCAGAGCGCAGCGCTCACTCTGAGCAGGGAAAGCCCTCCAGATGGCTCCTGGGGAAGCCAGGGCTTCTCCGGGGAGAAAGTCAGCCTGCTATGGCCACGGGAGCCCTGCTCTGGGTGGCCATGACGTGCACAGATGACCAATGGAGTGAATGCAGCATTCTCCTGGCACTCACCTGAGCAAATGACAGCAGCAGTGTTCCCTCGGGAGCACGGTGAGGCCCCCAGGGTGGTCACTGGGCACTGCTGCAGGTGGGCTTCAGTCCCGTCACAGTGGAATGAGTCTCTCCAGACAGGGCCAGTCTCTCTCCCAAAATGCTCTCCCCCAGGAATGGACTCAGCAAACCCGCAGTTGAGTTGACGACAGAGAACGTGGGCGTCCCAGAGATCCCAGCGGGAGGCACAGAGGGTCCCCCAGGTCCCCAGCACCTGCACCTCCACCCTCCCCGCACACACTGTGCTGCCGTTCACCAGGCGGAACCCTGTGTACTCTGGGGACAGAGGAGGGGGAGAGAGGGTGGGTTGGTGCTCTGGTACCCTCAGCAGCTGGCGGAGAGGCCAGAGGGACAACATGCCCTTGCTCTCCATCTGCACAATTCTCATGCTGCGGACAACCCCAGCCACCCCTCCTGTCCTCACACCCACCCAGCACGGTCCTTGCTCTGTTGCCCAACCCCCAGCAC
>NW_020799519.1:0-2295 GCF_003259725.1 Athene cunicularia | reverse complement strand
CCCCCCTGAGCCCTTACGTGTGCAGCTGACAGCAGCGCTGTTTGCGGGGGAGCAGGGCTGGTCCCTGCGGGACCCCCTGGGGCAGGAGGCCAGGAGGGATTCATTCCCCACACACTGCAGCTCTCCATCCCAGGTGGGACCCGCCCCTTCTCCAAAGGGACTTCCTCCAGGGACAGGCAGGGCTGCGCCGCACTGCAACTCCCTGCAGAGCACGTCCGCAGCTTTGGCACCAAACTGGGAATCACAGACAGTTTTCCACTGGTCCCTGTCACGGATCTGCACACGGCCTGAGCAGCGGCTCTTTCCTTCCACCAGACGGACAAATCCTGGAAAAAACCCAGAACAGCCGGGAGTTCCCAGAGCCCTCTGGCAGTTACATGCCCACATCCCACATCCCCTCCAAGGAAGCCGTGACCAGTTCTCCCATTGCACAGCCCAGAGGAAGCTGCTGGGGGAGTGTTGGTGACACAAACACATCCCGGCCCCCTTGCCCCCCTCCACTGCACCATCACAGCACTCAAGGGGCTGTGTCTGTCTCAACAGCTGCACTGGTCACACTAACTGCGGCTGCACAAGGTGCCCTGTGGAGTTGAGCAGCAGGGCAGCACTGCCTGCATGGGGCCCTGTCCCTGCAGGGCTGTCACAGCCCCAGGGATGTCCTAGTGCCAGCCTGGGCACGCAGGGATGCCGTAGGGAGCAGCCAGAGCCAAGCAGCTGCCAAGCTCCGAGGCCTCACAGTGCTGGATCCCCCAGCCGAGCCCCGGGGACAGGAGGCGCAGGGCTGTGTGCCAGCCCGCTCCACTGCCCAGGGCAAGCGCCCATGCTCTCCGAAAAGCCTTTTGGTTCAGTCGAGGTACTCATGCCTGGGAGGGGGGTGACCCACGGGGACCAGCCATCTCATGCTGATCCTCCAAGTTCTGGTGTTCTGGGAAAGTTCTCCCCAGGTCTCTCCAGCACAGGGACCCTCAGCATTGCTGGCTGGGAACTGGCAGAATGGGTGCAGAGCACTGGTCAACAGTGGACGCACTGGGGCAGGGATGGAAGGTTCATCTGCAGCCCAAGACAGTGACTGAAGGGGGCTGAGGCCCTGTGGCAGGGTCAGTTCACCCTGGGGTGGGCTCCCTCTGGGATTTCCCCAGGGGCTGGGGACATCAGCAATGACAGTCCAAGCTTGGCAGCGTGAGCGGCCACACTGTTCTGTGCTCCAGCACCCGCTTGTTCTCTCTGAGGACAGAGCCAGATCCCTTCCACCGTCACAGAACCAGAGGTGGGGAATACCCTGTCCCCTTACCTGAGCACATCACTCCAGCATCCTGGGCATGATTGCAGTTATGTTTACCCCATCCTCTGTGTCTGCAGTCAGACAGGGCAGATTCGGTGCCTTTACAGCCAACATCATCCATCCAAATGGGGCCGGATCCTGGCCCAAAGTATCCGTAATGAGGAGCTCCAACAGCAGACCCACATTCCAGCTGCTTACAAACCACTGCTGCATCATTCATGCTCCAGTAGTCACCACACACAGTCCCCCACTTGCCCTGTTGTTTCACCTCCACTCTCCCAGCACAGCGACTGCCGCCATCCGCCAGCCTCACCTCCACAGCACCTGCAAACACTAACATGAGATGGGTCAGGAGAGCACCGAGCCCCAGCACTGCGGGTCTGAGGGAAGCCCCTGCCAGGGTAGAGTCTGAGGTACCAGGGTGGGAGCCCACACACCCCCAGGCCGTCCCCAGGGCACTTCAGGGGTCCCTTCTCTCCTCATGGGTTGTGCAAGGCTGGGGGTGACCGCTCCAGCCCTGATGGGTCATTTGCCATCCCACCACACAAGGCATCTTTTCACAGCCCGATGGCTACCTCCCTCCTGCCCATGGCCACCCACACACAGCCCAGCCCTACACTGGGTCCCTGCTGCTCCCCAGCACCCCCTGAACAGCCCCATGTGCCCAGGCCTGCAGCTTCCCATGCAAACTGCCTGCCCCAGCACCATCCAAAACCACCCCCATGCCCAGGCCTTTCTCTGCTCCCACTGAGAGGATCCGGAAGGTCCCTGCACCCACATCCCCTCCTCACCCCCGGGGTCAGCCCAGTCCCTGCACTGGGCCGGGCCCCCCAGGCAGGATGTCCCTCTATGGTAGATGCCCCAGTCCCCTTCTCTCAGTGGGGTACAAACTGTCCCTGTGGGGTCAGGGCTCCCCTGGAACAAGGGGGCAGGGAGAAGCACACAAAGCCTTGGGGGCACCCGAGAGATTGGCAGTGTCCTGGGGGATCTCTGGGGGCTGCCATCACCCACTA
>NW_020799518.1:25096-30828 GCF_003259725.1 Athene cunicularia | reverse complement strand
CACTGAACATCTGAAGAGTGAAGAAAGCTTATGGAATGGATAAATGAACATTATGTGGGACCTGGGCATAACGTAAATGGTATGGAATAAGGGGTGGAGACTGTACTGGGTCTGCCTGAACTGGAATTGGTTTTCCCCTACAGCAGCCCTCACGGTGCTGTGGTTTATGCTGGGAGCTGCAGGGTGTTGGCAGCACCCTGGTGTGGTGGCTACTGCTGAGCAGTGCTTACACAGCACCAAGGCTCTTTCTGATATTTTCCCCAGTGGGATGGGCTGGGCAAGATCTTGGGAGGGGACACAGCCAGGACAGCTGACCCAAACTGACCCAAGGGACATTCCAGACCCTGTGACGTCTGCTCAGTATAAAGCTGGGAGAAAGGAGGAAGGGTGGGGGTCATCCTTGGAACTCCGAGGCAATCACTAGACGTATGGGAGCCCTGATCCTGAGAAGGCCCCACAGCGCCTCTCGGCAGCAAGTAGAGAATCAATCTGGTTTCTTCTGCTTCCACGCGCGGACCTTTGCTTCGCTTTGCTTATATTAAATGTGCTTTGGTTTTACCCACAAGAGTTGGTCTACCTTATTTTCTTTCCCCTCTTTTCCCTGTTGAGAAAACAAGGGGAAGGGAGGGGTGGCAGGGATAGAGCGACTTGGTGGATACCTGGCATTTAGCCAAGGTCAAACCATCACATCCTTAATTGTTAGAGAAGGAAAATAGTTTTCACTTTTTCTAATTATTGCCTTTTACAGAGCAATTAGTAACTAAGAAGATACAGATAAGAGAAGTTAAAATTGTACGGGGAGGGAACTGTTGCAGAACCAATCTCCGAGCTCTTGGAATAAGGGTTAAGAAAATGACTATTATCATTAGTAGCATTAATAATGAAACAAAACATGACAAGTAAAATTCTGTCTATAGCACGTGATACTAGTTTTCCTGGTGTTGCATGATTGTCTTATGCAAAAATCTGGGAAAGCTCTTGATACCACTGTAAAAGCGATGCACGTGATTTAGAGATGTTCGTTCAGGGGATTTGCATTGGGATCATCGACACGCTTATCTTTAATCAAATATTAAAAAACGTGAACAAGGCCTTTGTTTACTCCAAGACTTCCAGAGTCACCACTGCTGGTATTACCTTTGGCCACCTCCCTATTACACCTGATCGGAAATCGGTGTTACAAGAACTGACCTAGAGTCAGTTAAATCCTAGAGAACTTTTTTGCCTCTCAAAAGCAGAACCTCCCGTAGATGAAAGGTAAACCAACAACAGAACAGCTCTTGGAAATAGCACAATTAGAAGAATTGCCCTAATTTCAAAACTGAACAAATTAACTCTTCCCGGCAGCATTCACAGGCACACTTCTTCCCTGAGGGGTTTTAAACACAAGGACTCGCATCAAGAGACTGGAAGCCCGATGCTGCAGCCTGGCCACCAGCAGGATCTCAGGGCAGGCTGTGAAGGGAGACGTTGCCGTTATCAGCCTCTTCCACGGCACCACTGACCAGGACAAGGAACCGCTGGGTCTGTACAGGGAAAGTGAGCTCTGGGCTTTAATCCTCCGACACTACAGCCACAACCACTTAATACTTGCAATGCTTCATCTCCCAGAGTACAGCAGTGCCCTTTTTAAAAAATAAATAAATAAAAGGCTGCTCCATAAGCACTTAAGGCACAAGCTAAATGACAGCAGAAATCAGAACACGTGAAATAGTTGAAATCAACACTGTTGTACCAGTACCACTCACAATGTACACATGTTCTCACTTCAGATAAAACCAGTATTATTTGCCTCTAACTAGGGCTTCAGGGAATGGGTGAAAAAAAATTGCCTTTGATTCACTATAGAACTACATTATTCCTTCAAATGAACCCAAACAAGCAAAAAAAAAGAGAAGTTTCCTTGTTTCACTCCAGGTAAGTGGTAAAGCTAAAATACACACTCAGTACTCCTTCCTGCCACACAAGATGATCTGAACACCCAAATCCCCGGCACTCCTCAGACCCTGGACCCGCAGGAGGCAGCCAAGGGACCCCGCGGGCGGTGTGACAGTCAGGGAGCTGGCAGACATAAACCGCCCCGCTTTCCTTCACATCTCTGCTGTCTCAGAACCGACAGCAGCTACGAAAAAGTCTCACCTAAGCCATAGTTTGCAGCAAAAATCTACCATGTTTAAATATTTTACTGAGTAGAGATCAACTTAAAACTAAATCCACAACAGAGTCTGGTTTTAGAAGACTGTGCTCAATTGGTAATACAGTGACCACACATCCTTTTCCCGAAAAAATGGAGGTTGGCTTTCTGTTCTCTTTGGATCAAATGACAAGGGTTTTAATAAAGTCTTGCTGATGTGAATATCCCACTGCAGAAAATGGCGTGAACTGTGCTGCAGAACCTGGGAGGCCTTTCCCTTGTTGGAGCCTCTGCAGCACTTTAACCACCCACCGAACTACAGCAGGAATGAGCTCCCAAAGGGCTCGGCCACACGGAGCCGCTGTCACCACACTGTCTCTCTGGCGACTCGTTCTAAAGCAGAGCTACCTTACAGAGTTCACCAAGTACTAGATTTCATATTAGAGTCAAACAAGATGACCCAGCCTATTTGAGACAACAGAGGACCTCACAGGCTGTCTTCTCAATAAAGGCTGAACACAAGTGCTATGGCCTCATGAACTTTAAACAAAGCACTTCCAAACCACAGAGGGTCCATCTGTTTGCAACACAAGCCCCTGGAGTGCCCATCAGATGATGCTCATGGTAGCCAAGAGCAGAAGATGCTGGGAGGTGACCAAGGTGATCAGCCCCCCCAGCCCCGGCAGGGAAGCGTTACGGCGGGACCGAGAAGGCCGGGTCTCAGCGCTGCCGGCCAGGAGAACTCAGGCTCTAAAGCACCAGGCAGCGGGTCCCAAGGAGGAAGTAGTTATACATACAAGCACTCAGAAAACCTCCCCGTGTCCAGCGGCTTAAGCTCATCTCTCACAGACAGCTCCTTCGAGCCCACGTGAAGGCTCGCCAGCACTGGTTACCTGTGTCACGCAGGACCCGTCTGTCAGTGCGGAAGGACACAGGGAACTGCCCGGTGTCGGTGATCCTCACGACGTGCGTGGCGGTGTTACCAAGAATCACGTACCCAAAGTCCAGGAGGTTCTCGGGCAGCTCAGCTCTGAAAGGAGGAGTAAGGACAGTCCTTAAACCACAGCCTGGCCACATTTCCAAGAGCATGAAAGATGCAAATAAAATATTTCTGGATTCACTGCTGTAAAAACTCAACTCAAGACCATGAAATCCAAGGCCTGACCACCTGGTAATAAGACTTGGCTAAGTCACGAGGAGCATAGGACCTAGGTTCTATCAGCTACCAGTGGGGCCTTAAAATAAAACTAGTTTAGAAAGAATACTGGTCACAGCTCCTCTGCTATGGAAAGCCACTGTAGGTGAAGTCCAGTGGATCTCCACTGGTCTCAATGAAACTGCTAAGCCCCGTGTACAGCCCCAGCCTGAAAGTGCTTCAGGACCTTGTCGTAAGATTCGCCTGCACAGGAAATCTTCACTGCTCTGCAACCACATCTGTCCCCAAAGCAGCACCGACAAACGCGGTAACCAACACCTGCAAGATTCATGGGAGGGGCCTTTCCCAGAGCAATCTCACTCGGGAAAGCACATACGTGATCTGTTTTGCAGAGCATCTTCCTGAACTGGAGCCTCCCGTGCCCGTGCCTCCTCATGGAGGAGCAGAGGGAAGTTACCGAGGTAAGCCCTGCAGTCCCACCAGCATCCGAGCCACCTGATTTGGCAAGGGTGTGTCAGCCTCTGCGGTTCCCTACTCTTCTTGCGCAGCGTGGTCTGTTAGCCGGAACAAAGATGCCAGCTTTGAGTTGCCTCTTTCAGAGCTGCTCAGCAGGGATGGTGGTGGTGCTCTCTGGAAGGGCCTGGTGCTCTGCACTGGCCTCCCTCAGCCCTAAGAGCAGGACCCAGCGCCTGTGGGGAGCTGAGCACCTCCAAAGCTCAGGGTGGCTCTGTGGCAGTGAGGACACTCAGCTGCCCACAGGGAGCATGGCAAAGCTGCCAGGATCAGACCCTTCCTGAAGTCCCCACTACCCCCAGCTCTGCAGACACAAGCAGCTCTCAGGAGCAGGGGTGCACTGCTGGGTGCTACCCTCGGGGCACCTGGAGACAGGGTACGGGAGCCCCTACTAACCTGAGAAGCCTCCGACGAGCGTGCTGGTCAAAGGCAGTGGCCTCTGGGGGACCAGAGGTGAAGGCTTTCTGCTGCTCCAGGGCGTGTTCTTCTGCATCTGCAGCCCAGGGTCCAGCTGAGGGAAGGAAAGGCAGCGGCTGGTTAGCAACGGTCCTTCCCAAGGCTCCCCCCTGCTCGTGTTGAGAGGGGTGATGGGGTCCCTCTGTCTCGCTGCTCAGTGTCTGTGACACCTCCTGCTCTCTCAGTCAGGGCCTCATCTCAAGGGCAATGAACTCCAGCAACTTTGCCTGCCCAGTCACTGTTAACAAAAGCTGATCTGGCCAGACAGACAGACAAGCCAGGAACCTTCCAGAGCTCCAAGTCTTTGTCTGCCCCCAGCCAGTGCCAAAGCAGCTCGGACAAGAGCTCTCTTGGAAAGGGAGCCACGATAAAGCTGCTGTCTCTTAGAGATCAGCACTGGCAGCACAGTCCCAGAGCACAGTCAGGCTGCTGCTATTAAGCTCTGTACACCTGGCAGGGCTTGGGTTGTGAGCAGCAAATACCCCAGTGGTGTTCTACATCTCCAGCACGAAGTACCATAAATTTCATCACTTGAGCAGGGTCTTCAGGATCTCTCCCTGGGGCAGCCCCGGGGGCACTGCTGAGCTGGGCAGGATCATGGGCAGGTGTAGGCAGGGAAGTCCCAAGTGCCAGCAGGGCCCCGGGAAGCCTGCTGCGGGCTGCAAGGGACCCAGTGACACCGGGGCAGGGTGGCACGCGGCAAACGGGGCAGCAGCCATTCTCACCACGGCCTCCAAGGGATCTGGGGGTGGCTCCGCGGCCACAGCCGCCCTCAGAACTGCTGCTTCCTCTCCCCGGCCGTCTTCTTCCATCTTTTCTATCACCTCCTTGAGGACCTTCTCATATTTTTCATTTCCTGAAGGAAGAAAACATCCACAAATGAAGCGTGGCACAGCGCCATTCCCATTGAAGCTGGAAAGCCCCACTCCCCCGACTCTGGCCTCTCCCAGAAACACCCTCCTCAAGCAATGTATGCAAAGTAGATGCTGCTTCTCCTCTATCAACCCTGATGTTCATTCCCACCCATCTGCCTCCCCACATAGGAGCACCTCATCCCCTGCAATGTGATGCAAATCCAACCCTGCCAAAATCCCTGCCAGCCTGTGCTCAGCTTTCCAGAGATTTCTGTCTAGCCATCACCTTCCCAGGACCCCGACATGCTGGCAAGCTCTGCAGGATGGTTCCTGGGGCAAAGCCCACACGGGCTCATCTGCCAGAGCTGCAGGAAGCAACCGGGGGGTTGAGTGTTGGTCTGACAGCCCTGAAACCTCCAGGCTTGCTGGAGGCAGGTGTGAGCTGCCCTGCAGGCATGTGACATGGGGGAGAAACAGGGGACCCTCCTGGGAAGCAGACAGCCCGTGCTCACCTTTGATGTTCCTGGGCAGGTCCAAGTAGGTGCTGGGAAAGCTCCCCTCTCCTTTCAGGGAGATTTCTTCGGGCTCCAGGTGACCCACTTGGATCTGGAAAGTCCTG
>NW_020799518.1:20227-25046 GCF_003259725.1 Athene cunicularia | reverse complement strand
CATGAGAAAACAAACTCTACAAGTCTGACACCTGTTTCCCACAGTAACTCCTTGCTCACCCTTCTTTAGTGAACAGCAGCATCCTCAGGCCTCCTTGCACTGAGGCTACAATACAATTGCCAAGGCACACTTCTCAGAAACATCTTGCCCACAACACATTAAACTCCTTAAAACCAGGGTGAGTACGAGCGTTCTGCTATTTTCTCGCCTCTGCTTATTAAGCAGTTGGAGGTCTGGCAGTATATTCTAGAAGCTGTGAACTTACATTTGCATTTTACTGTACTAGAGCCAGCAAAGGAAAGAAATCCTTTCTTCTGAAGCATCCACTATTGCTGTTCTACATCCAGAACAGAGCGCAGCTTTCAACGGAAAGCTCCACACCTTCCCTTCTGGCTGTCACCAGAACATGGGAATTTTACACGCGTGTGGACGTGCACAGTATGTGCGCAGGATTTACCCCAGAGAGCTGATCCTTACCGTGTCTAGGCAACGTTATGTATCCCTGTCAGCACCTCACCGGGTGGGTTAGCTAAAAACTTCATTCAAGCCTCATCACAGCCTAGTCCTCTTCACCCGCTGACACTCTTAATTTGAAACTGTTACAGCTATAAATGATGTGTCTCCTGACAAAGAGGAGTCAGAGGCATAACCAAGTTCTTAGGCCTTTAGCTGCGCCACCTCAGGGGGCTGTTTGCATGCTCCTAGCTCATGTCCAACACGGGATGGAAACAGTTCAAACTCACTTTTCTGTACATTAAAGCCTAGCAGAGCTGCAGAGCTGACACTCTAAAACAGCCTTGCAGCCTCTGGGTCCGATTTCTGCCCCATGAAAGTTTAATCTGTACCAAAATCGATCCTTCATGAACAACTGCCCCTTAGACCCTTTTTAAGGGCCATAAGCCACTACTAAAGACTGGTGTGAAATTTGCTGAGACCCGCCACAGACAGTCAGCCACCAAAACCAGATTTGACCCAGATCAGGATGTTAATTTTAAAACGAGGATTTAGAGAGGATCGAGATTACCTTGTGGCTAATGTGACTAATCCCTGAATTTTTTCTAACAGCCCTTTGGCGGTAGACTAGAACAAAGGCAGAACAGCTGATTTTTCTTTCCTTCCCCATCTCAGCAGATGCCCCAGAGAGTTTGCTCACTATAAAATAAAGAGTAGCAGATAAAAAAAAGCCATTTGCGGTGTCAGCTCTTAACAGCTGACAAACTAATTTCTCTATATTCCTTTAATTTAATGATGTAACAAAACCCATCAAAACCGTACAGGCTCAGTAACCGCTGAAAATCATTCCCTGATGAAAATAAATGCTGTACAAAGCAAACAGACCCTCAAGTATTGTTTAAGGATAGAATCAAGAGACCTCATTAAAATCAGCAGCAGTTTTGCGCTGGCTTACAGGGCCAACATTTCCCACAGAGCCTACAGCTGCCACGTTCAAAGAAAAGAGCTTCAAAACGGTAACCGATGATGATGCTGGAGTCTCCTACCCGCAGCACAATCGCTGCACTAACTATAGCTACAAACCCCTGCAGAAATCCCACAAAACCACCCCACGTTATGTCGGTGCTTACACCGAGGCAGAACCCTGCGGCACCTTCGCCCCCCACATCCCTCCCCCACATCTCCTGCTGTGCTGGAAACTGCAAAACCCAGAGCACAGGAGGTACCTGCAGCTCATTCACCTCCGACAGAGAGGGGGACAGCAGGGGAGCAACTGCAGCCCCTTCAGAGGCTGCCTCTGGCAGACACACGGCTCTGCCCTCACATACCCCTTTTTTTCCCCAAACATCCGAGCAGCCACCAGCCACTGATTCCAGCACAGCGTCTGCACTTCCACGGGCACACTGCGGCTAACGGGGGCGTTACATGGCAGCAATTTGTAAATGCCGTTCGCTATAGATCCCCTGTGTCCCAACAACGCTTAAGTATCGGGAAATATTAACATTTAATGTGCGCTGATATTCATTAGCCATAGCTACTGTGTCATTTGATGCCCAGTCGATACCTTGCACTCCCAGCTGAAGGCACCATCTGCTCTCAAGGGGCCCGAGAGGTCTGCACATCTGACAGGACCTACAGCCACTTGCAGCACCGCTTTAAATCCGTGTGTGGAAAGCCACATCATTTTCCCTATCGCCATTTCCTGCCGGACACCGATAGCGAGAGAAACACGTTCATATGTCACTGGAAGACTCTGCTTACCAAGGGAGTTTGTAACATTTCTGAACACGGCAAATTAAAGGAGCTTGTTAGCGCTTTCACCCTTTCAACGTATAGATTCTTATTTTCAATTTCTGTGTTAACAGCAGAATAAATACTTTCCTTGCACAGATTAAAGTAGTTAAAGAAAATGAAAGGCAACCTTATTGTTGGCAGCACTGCTGTTATTCCCTTTCCATTGTACGTGTGCCACAACACGTTCAGCTGGGCATCAAGAACCCAGCCTGCGTATTTTGAAGTTACAAATCTGTTCAAACAGTCACCAAGGCTCCCATTCAAATCAGGAGCAGTTCTGTCACAGGCTTGAACGGCCAAAACCTGCCCAAGAATTCAGAGCAAAACTTTGCTCTTCTCCTCTCTACTCACCAGTCATACAGTAAAAAATGCATGCAAAACACGTCAAATGAATAAATAAATAACTGAGCCAGGGGAGTTCAGCACCACAGTAAATACAGTGAGGGGACACTCTAGAATTTGGAACTCTTACCCAGGACACGGACAAAATTCGAAGCCCCACACGTGGGTTTATTTGGCTGCTCGCAGAGGGGCAGAAGCTGCTGTCACCCCCCCGGCACAGCACATCACCCCCCCCACCCCCCTCCTGCCTGTGCCAGGTGCCTTCACCTTTCCCGGGGGCCCAGGTGTTGCTGGCACGGCTAACCATGGCAGGGGAACATCAGCTGCACAATGTCATTGCTGCAGGGGTTCTGCTTCGAATCACCATGTCCCAGGCAGCACAGAGCCCAGGGGCCTGCTGGATACTTCTGTACTTTCACCCAAAGCTACAGCTCACCGCACTACACACAGTCAGTCCATCACCTGAGAGCTGCTGTTGTCACATGAAAACATTTGAGGAGATCACATCAAAAAATTCTCTCCTAGTACTAGTCTTTGTAGAGAAAATGCTCCATAGCTTTACACCCAAACCCTGCAACTGGGTATGTAGGAAGTTTCCACACTGACACCAAACTATCAAAAAAACTACACGAACACGGGTAAGTCATTGAGGCAAGACTGTGGGACTCGCGATGCACATTCCAGTTCAACGGCCGTTCTCTAGCACAAATCAACTGTGACTTCACCGCAACCACTGAGTCCATTTCCCACCTCGGGAGGAAACAATTACACATTCCTATCTGGGCACTCACAGGGGCTCACACAGCAACAACCACGGCAAAACAACAGTCCATCTATAGGCAACTGAGAACATCAGCATTCAGATCTTACAAGGCACCTCAACCGTGTGTTTGGCATCTTTTTTTTTTTTAAGTTTTGTGCAGAGTTATAAAATGCATGCAACAGATGACAGTGCTCCTTGTAAAAACTTTTTGCAGGGCTTGTCTGCTTTTACTCATTGCCTGCCTTGGTTTCTTTTCCCTTACACTATCACTGTATTTTATTATAACACAACTAACCCGTACGGGACAGATCAGGTTTCAGGTAAAAGCAGTGGGCTCTGTAGGAAACATTCACGTTCTGCTGCCAGACAATGAAAAAGGGATACTACAGTCTTCGGCCACAGCCTGTGTGAGTTTATATGAGCCCGGGGATAGCCTCTGCCTGCAGCGCAGGGAGAACAAGGCAGAGAGCTCTAAGCGCGAGGAACCGCACTTAACTAGCCAACAGCTACAGAGGTTTAATACAACCGCACGTAAACCGCACGTAAACCACACGGCCGCGCCGTCCGTAACCTCAGTGCTTGTTCTGCCAGTTACCAGGCCTAGCCTAAAGGGCACAGCCGGCATAAAGATGAACCAATAACCGAGTTGTGTTTGATACAAAAGGGTCAGTCCACGGGTGAGCGCTGCGGGTACAGACAAGTCACCGAGACTATACATCCCCGACATCAATCCCACGGGCCCCGACAACGACGCTGCAGGACCAACAGCGGGTGGGAGGAACGGATAAAAACGCAGTTTCCCGTGGAAGGGACGGGAGCCAAGCGAGTCAAGGAGCCAAGCACATCAGGCCGAGGAAGGCCCAGACTGGATCTCCACACAGCCCGCGTCTCCCAAGGCCAGACCTGCCCGCAGCCCGGTCCCAGGGAGGCGGGAGGTCCTTCCCCAGCAGGGAACTCTGCCCAGGGCGTCCCCCTCCCAGACAGACCCTGCCCCTCCGGCGAGGGGTCCCCGCTGTTATCCCCCGGGGGGACACCTGCCCTTGGGTTACTCACTGCGGGACCCCTGGGGCTCCTTTACCCAGGGGCTCTCCCGGCCAGGCCGGCCCAGCCCGGGGGGAAGCCGAAAGGCAAACTCCCCCCGCGTCGGGAAGGGCCGTGGGAACCACCCAGATGTCAGCCTGAACTGGGGGCTCGGGGTGACACCCCAGCAGTTCAGTGCTAACGGCCCCTGCTGACACCCAGGGGAGAGAAAGGGCGAAGGAGAGAGGGAGAGGGAAAAGGAAAGAAAGGCCAAGAACAGAACAGAAAAGCATCTCATCTCCTTCCCCTGCAGCTCCCAGGAGCGGGGCGGCCGCCGCGGTACCGGCTCCCCCGCGGTGCCCCCCCAGCACCGCGGCCCCGGGGGACCCCCGCGGGCACCGAGCCCCCCCGCCCCGCCGCCCCCCGCGCCGGCCGCCCTCGCTCGGC
>NW_020799518.1:14949-18390 GCF_003259725.1 Athene cunicularia | reverse complement strand
AGGCAACGCTCCAAAATCTCTACCTTCTGGCCAGTCCATGATCTCTTCCAGGATCCCTGGATGGTTGGGTTTCCCCAGTCGAGCCCGCTGCGTGATTAACGCGACCCATTTACTCCAGGTAGCGCTGGTTGCATGGTGTGTGGAAGGGATGTTTCCTTTGAACATCCAATGTAATACAGGCAACTGTGGTGCCAAGAGGAGCTGTGCTTCTGTACCAACAACTTCTGAAGCAGCTCGAACCCCCTCATGTGCTGCCAGTATCTCCTTTTCAGTCGGAGTGTAGGGGGCTTCTGATCCTCCATATCCCCGGCTCCAAAATCCTAATGGTCGACCTCGAGTTTCACCTGGTATCTTCTGCCAGAGGCTCCATGTGAGTCCGTGCTCCCCAGTTGATGTGTAAAGTATATTTTTCACAGCTGGTCCTGTCCGAACAGGCCCAAGAGCTACTGCCCGAGCTATCTCTTGTTTGATGTGCTCAAAGGCTTGTTGCTGCTCAGGACCCCATTGAAAATTGTTCTTCTTTCGGGTCACTTCACAGAGAGGGCTCACAAGCTGACTGTAACCTGGAATATGCATCCTCCAAAATCCCACAAGTTCTAGGAAAGCTTGTGTTTCCTTCTTGTTGGTCAGTTGCTGGGCACTGAGGGGGGGCTGCTGACGGGGTGGCCCCCACCCCCTGACCCACCCAGCAGGCCCCAGCATGAAGTCACCCAGACTCCCCCCGGGAAACACGTGGCACCTCAAAAAATGAGGTGGGAAATGGGGCAACCAGGGGACAAATTAGGACACAGGGGGCGTCCTGGGGGAAAAAGGGGGTTGGGGAGTGAGACACCCTCAAACCCAGCCAAAATAGGGAGGGGGGGGCACACATGAGCACCAAAGCACCCGAGGGGTGGGAGAAAAAAGAGCCCCCCAGGGGAGTTGCAATCCCCCCAAAGGGGGCAAATTAGGGGTCAGGGATGGGGTCACAAAGGGCCACCAGCGCCTGGGGTGGCCAGGGTGGTGTCCCAGCCCCCTCACAACCCCCCGGGGCTCCCATACCGCCCCCCCTGGTTGAGGGGGGTCCCACCTACCCCATGGGGGGCCGATAGCTGGGGCCTCACAGCGGAACCTTCTTGGGGAAGGCGCCGAGCAGCTTCAGGACCCGCCGCCTCCAGGAGAGGAGCCACCTCTTCTGCGTCTCTGTGAACGCCTTGAGGATGGGGAGCGGCACATGGGGGGGTCACACAGCCCTGTAGCGTCCCCACAAGCCCTACAGCCCCCCCAAATTCCCACCAGCCCTCCCCCGTACCTCGTGGCTCAGGCACTTCTCGAGGAGCTGGAGGTAACTGGTGATGTTCTCCTCATCCATCCACGAATTCAGGAGTTGGGTGCAGACTAGGGTGGGGTCAGGGAGGGGCCCAGACACCCTGACTCCCCCCCGGCATCACCCTGGGACCCCCCCCCAAAAATGAAATGGGGTGGGAGGGGATGTCTCACCTCTGTCCATGACATGGGTGAACTGCCCCCGGATGTCCCTGTCTGGGACGGGGGCTGCGGGGGCTTTGGCGTCGGTGGCCGGGTGGGGGGCGAAGGCATCGGTGGCCACTGGGGGGGCCCCGACGGAGGTGTCGTTTGGGTGGGGAGCGGATAAGGGGAGGGGGGGGGGCGAAGGGCTTTAATGGGTGTTGCTATGATCTGTTGGAGGTTGTCCCCCTCTAGGATGTCCTGTAGGGTGTGGGGGTCGTGTCAAGGAGTAGGGGGGGACTCGTGGGGACCGCAGGGGGGATCAGGGACACACCCCCCCACCCCGAAGTCCTGGGGACACAGGGGGTGACCAGGGACATCTTGTGCCAGTGCTGGGGACACAGGGAGGGGTGTCAGGGATGGGAGAGACACCCCTGGGGATATGAGGACAGGGGACACCCTGTGTCACCCCTGGGACAGGAGAGGACAAGGGGCACTCTGGGTCACCTTTAGGGATGTGAGGGGGAGCAGGGACATCCTGTGCCACCCTTGGTGACACCAGGATGTGGGGGACACCCTATGCCAGCCCTGAGGATACAAGAGAATGGAGGGACACCCCGTGCCAGCCCTTGGGCTGCAGAAGGTGACATGGGCCACCCTGGGGCCACCTCTGAGGACCTGAGAGCCACCCTGGTGCCACCCCAGGCGACCCGAGGGCCACCCCGGGGCCACCCCAGGTGTTGGAGAACGGCTTGCAGAGAGCAAGGCCATGGCTCCCTGCGGGAGCTGGTCGGCCATAGCTCCCTGCAGAAGTCGGTTGCAGCCACCTGAGGTAAACAGAGGAAAGAACCCAGCGTACATTGATGATAACAAGGATTGTTGTGAGAACGGGGAGATAAGTTGGGGCACATTATGACCTTGGGGGTCAGAGGAAAGCAGCCCTGGGAGAGAAGCAGGTTCACAGCAAGAAAGATGTTTATGCATACCAGAGATGCCACAAGGGGCTGGGATATTATAATGTGACCTTTTAGATGTACCCAATGGCTGAGATATTATAATGTAGTTTCTTAAATGTATCCAATAGAGTTACAGGTAGTGTATTGTAGAGTGCTTATATAAGGTGTGATTTCTATCAATAAAGTTGAAGCTTGCTCTATCATTCACATTGAATCGGCTGCTTGCTTCCTCCGCCCGCCGCACCCAAGGGACTTGAGGTCCACCCCGTCACCGTCCAACCTTCTCCAGCGCCCTGAGGACACTCAGCCGCTCCCGCAGCCTCTGGATGCTGAGGAGGATCCTCTGCTGCACGCCCTCGGTGACATTGTGCAGGGACAAGGAGGGGACAAGCAGGTCAGACAGTGTCCCCCCCCTTCATTTGGGGACATGGCAGGGGGGACGTCTCACCTGTGACTCGAGGTGATGCTCCGTCAGCGTCATCATCTCCTTGTACGTCATTTGGGAGAAAAGCGCCGTGTATTTGTGCAGCCCCGGGCTCTTCAGCCAGGAGGGGACATCTTGGGGCGGACAGGAGTGTGACATGGGGTGGCACGTCCCTATGAGTGCCCCTGTACTGGGTCTGGCTGAACTGGAATTGGTTTTCCCCTACAGCAGCCCTCACGGTGCTGTGGTTTATGCTGGGAGCTGGCAGGGTGTTGATAGCACCCTGGTGTAGTGGCTACTGCTGAGCAGTGCTTACACAGCACCAAGGCTCTTTCTGATATTTGCCCCAGTGGGACAGGGTGGGCAAGATCTTGGGAGGGGACACAGCCAGGACAGCTGACCCAAACCGACCAAAGGGATATTCCATACCATATGACGTTTGCTCAGTAGAAAGCTGGGAGAAAGGAGGAAGGGGGTGGGGTCACCCTTGGTCCTCCGAGGCAACCACTACGCGTATTGGAGCCCTGATCCTGAGAAGGCCCGACATCGCCTGTCCATGGGAAGTAGAGACTAAATCTGTTTGCTTTTGCTTCCGCGCGCGGACTTTTGCTTTGC
>NW_020799518.1:9542-14899 GCF_003259725.1 Athene cunicularia | reverse complement strand
AACAACAGCATCAATGGTAACAACAATAAACAGCAATAGCGGTGAACAAGACAAAAAGATATACAGAGAAATACCGCGAAATGATCACGGAGCAAACCCGCCGCGTGTATGGCAAAAACCAACACCAGAAGCGAAAGTAAAAAGGCTCCGCGCCTGGACCTGACGTCAGCAGGTATGAATAACCCGGCTGGAGATCCCTTCCCCCTCTCTCTCTGCTGGGGAAAACTTTACTCTATCCTGGCTGAACCAGGACATAATCCACCCCTTTATTCTATACCATCTGCGCCATGTCCAGCTGCCATTTAGCAGTTAACAATAACAAAGTAATAATCTACGCAGGCACAGCACAGTTTACGGCATGTTCTCACCCAGAATCAAGTCCCCCTGTGGTACGCATCGGACCTCTCTGTTGTCCTGCATCACCCACCAGGTGCACCCAGGTCCTTGGGCAAAAGCAATCCCGTGGACGGGTTTGCCTTTACCTTTGCCTGGCGCTGGACTAAACCAAACCATTTTTCCCAATATATTCCTCATGCGCACCACAGGGACTTTATCCCCATCTACAGCACGGGGAGGTCTCGACTGAGCCGGGCCAGCTCGACTGGCAGATCCTCCTGTGTTGACAAGCCAGGTGGCCTTTGCTAGATGCATGTCCCAGTCTCTGAAGGTGCCACCTCCCAGTGCTTTCACCGTGGTTTTTAACAGTCCATTGTAGCGCCGAATCTTCCCAGAGGCTGGTGCGTGGTAGGGGATATGGCAGACCCACTCGATGCCGTGTTCTGCCCAGGCATTTATGAGGTTGTTTCGGAAGTGGGTCCCGTTGTCTGACTCAATTCTTTCTGGGGTGCCGTGTCGCCACAGGACTTGGGTCTCAAGGCCCAGGATGGTGTTCCGGGCAGTGGCGTGGGGCGCTGGGTAAGCTTCCAGCCACCCAGTGGTTACTTCCACCATTGTGAGCACGTGGCGCTTCCTGTGGCGGGTCTGTGGCAGTGTGATGTAGTCGGTCTGCCAGGCCTCTCCATATCTATATTTCAGCCATCGCTCTCCGTTTTGCTGGGGCTTCACCCGCTTGGCATGTTTGATTGCAGCATACGTCTCACATCCGTGGATGATCTCTGTGATGGTGTCAATGGTGAGGTCCACCCCTCGATCTCGAGCCCACCTCTATGTTGCATCCCTACCTTGGTGGCCCGAGGTCTCGTGGGCCCACCGGGCTATGAACAGTTCACCTTTGCGCTGCCAGTCCAAGTCCACCTGAGCCACTCTAATCTGAGCAGCTTGGTCTGCCTGCTGGTTGTGTCGATGCTCATCAGTGGCCCGACTCTTGGGTCCATGGGTATCCACATGGCGCACCTTCACAACGAGGTTCTCCACACGGGCTGCAATGTCCTGCCATACTCCAGCAGCCCAGTTTTACCCTTACGTTGCCAGTTGTTCTGCTTCCATTGCTGCAGCCATTTCCACAGGGTATTCGCTACTGCCCACGAGTCGGTGTAGAGGTAGAGCCTCGGCCACTTTTCCCACTCAGCAATATCCAAAGCAAGCTGGACGGCTTTCACCTCTGCAAATGGGCTCGATTCCCCCTGTCCCTCAGCAGCTTCAGTGACCCGTCGTGTGGGACTCCACACAGCAGTCTTCCAGCGTCGAGGTTTTCCCACAATGCGACAAGAGCCATCAGTGAACAGGGCATATCGCTTCTCCTCATCCGGCAGCTCGTTATATGGTGGGGCCTCCTTAGCACGTGTCACCTCCTGCTCTGGTGACATCCCGGAATCTTTGCTCTCTGGCCAGTCCGTGATCATCTCTAGTATCCCTGGGCGGCAGGGGTTCCCTATTCGAGCCCGTTGTGTTATCAACGCAACCCATTTACCCCACGTGGCATCGGTTGCATGATGCGTGGAGGAGGCCTTTCCTTTGAACATCCCCCCCAGCACCGGCAGTCGGGGTGCCAGGAGGAGCTGTGTTTCAGTGCCGACCACTGCTGAGGCAGCCCGAACTCCTTCGTACGCTACCAGTATCTCCTTCTCAGTTGGTGTGTAATTAGCTTCAGAGCCTTTGTATCCCCGGCTCCAAAAGCCCAGAGGTCGGCCTCGGGTCTCCCCAGGGGCTCTCTGCCAGAGGCTCCAGGTAGGGCCATTCTCCCCGGCTGCGGTGTAGAGCATGTTCTTAACCTCCTGCCCTTCCCGGAGTGGCCTGAGGGCTACTGCTTGGGCAATCTCTCGTTTAATCTGTTCAAAGGATTGTTGTTGCTCAGGGCCCCATTCAAAATCGTTCTTCTTACGGGTTACGTGGCAGAGAGGGCTCACAATCAGGCTGTAGTTTGGGATGTGCATCCTCCAGAACCCCACGGCGCCCAGGAAAGACTGAGTCTCCTTTTTAGAGGTTGGTGGGGCCATGGCTGTGATCTTGTTTATCACCTCCATTGGGATGTGGCGACGCCCATCTTGCCATTTTATCCCTAGGAATTGAATTTCCCTTGCAGGCCCCTTAACTTTCTTTTGCTTAATGGCAAAGCTGGCCTTCAGGAGGATTTCAATTATCTTCTTCCCTTTCTCAAAGACTTCCTTGGCTGTGTCTCCCCATACAATGATGTCATCAATGTACTGCAGGTGTTCTGGAGCCCCACCTCTCTCCAGTGCAGTATGGACCAGTCCATGGCAAATGGTGGAGCTGTGGTTCCACCCCTGGGGCAATCGATTCCAGGTGGACTGGATGCCTCTCCAAGTGAACGCAGACTGTGGCCTGCACTCTGGCGCTATCGGAATGGAGAAGAACGCGTTAGCAATGTCAATCGTGGCGTACCACTTGGCTGCCTTCGACTCCAGTTCATACTGGAGCTCCAGCATGTCCGGCACTGCAGCACTCATTGCTGGCGTCACTCCATTCAGGCCACGGTAGTGCACAGTTAGCCTCCATTCGCCATTGGGCTTTCTCACTGGCCATACAGGGCTGTTGAAGGGGGAGTGAGTTTTGCTGATCACCTTCTGGCTTTCTAGTTGACGGATCAGCTGCTGGATGGGGACCAGGGAATCTCGGTTGGTGCGGTACTGCCGCCGCTGCACCGTCCTGGTAGCAATCGGCACTCGCTGCCCCTCAACCTTAAGCCGTCCCACCACTGAGGGATCCTCTGAGAGGCCGGGTAAGGTGGACAACTGTTCCACCTCCTCCAGGGCAGCTACACCAAAAGCCCACCGGTACCCTTTTGGGTCTCTGAAGTGCCCTCTCTTGAGATAGTCTGTGCCCAGGATGCACGGGGCGTCTGGGCCAGTCACAGTGGGGTGCTTATGCCAGTCCTTCCCAGTCAGGCTCACTTCAGCTTCCAGTAGGGTCAGCTGTTGGGATCCCCCTGTCACTGCGGAGATGCAGATGGGTTCAACCCCACTGTAGCTCGATGGCATCAGGGTGCACTGTGCGCCAGTGTCCACCAAAGCCTTATACTCTTGTGGGTCTGACGTGCCAGGCCATCGGATCCACACTGTCCAGTAAATCCGATTGTCCCTTTCCTCCCCCTGGCTGGAGGCAGGGCCCCTCTAATCCTGCTCATCATCACTCACTTCTTGAAAGAATGATTTCCTGGTCCCCTCAAGAGGGTCAGACATAACGTTCACCATTCTATTCTGCCGGGGGGATTTCTGAATGGACACTGGAGCTGCGCTCCTCTTGGAGGACTCCCCTTTTGCGATGGCCTTCCCTTTCAGGTGCTCTACTCGTGCAGCCAGGGCGGCAGTGGGCTGTCCATCCCGCCTCCTCATGTTCTCTCCATGGTCACGGAGGAAAAACCACAGGGTGCCTCGTGGTGTGTACCTTCTGCTGCCTTTCTCTTGGGTGGGGAAACGCTTACTTCTAATGGCTGCGACATCAGCCCGTGCAGGTGGAACGTAGGACATGTCCTCTTCCATTTTCTGGACCCTCTGAGACAGTTCCTCCACAGCTGAGACCAGGGAATGCTGAGATGAGGGGAGATTTCCCTCATGTTGCCGGAGCTTGCCAACCACTCCATCCACTGTCAGAGTGAGGGTGTCTGTCCACCAGGACACTATTGCCAATGCTTTCGAGTGTGCTTCTGGTGCGCTCTTCAGGAACTTTTGCCACATCAGGTGTGTGCAAGGGGCCTGATCTGGGTCCATGGGTGACTGCTCATCATTCAGATCACCATAGATCATCTCAAACATGGCCAGTTCCCTGAGGCTCTGGATGCCTTTCTCAATGCTGGTCCATTTGCTCAGCTGACACAGCATATCATCCTTGTAGGGGTGCCTCTCCCTGACACTGAACAGGAGTCGCTTCCAAAGGCTGAGGGTTTGAGCCTGTTTCCCTATCTCCCTGTCAATGCCAGCATCCTTGGCCAAAGATCCCAGCTGCTTGGCCTCTCTCCCCTCCATCTCAAAAGCACTGGCTCCATTGTCCCAGCATCGGAGAAGCCAGGTGCAAATCTGCTCGCCTCCCAGGCGGCCGAAATCTCTCCGCATATCTCGCAGCTCAGTCGGGGACAGAGATCGGACAATCACCTCTGGTCCTTCCTCCTGTTCCCCTGATGGGCCTGGCTCATCTTCATCCCTCACTCTGCGAACAGACTTTCAGGTATATTTTGTTTTCTGTATTGGGGCAACTGACACTGGCACTGCCTGGCTCTCTGGCTCAGTCTGTGCTGGTGGAGGCGACTGAGACTGGCTCTGCCTGTGCCCCCGGCTCAGATATTGTTTGTGTGGCCTTTTCTTCCCGTTGAGTGCAGCGGGTGGTATTAAAGAGGACACGGTACGCATGGGCAAGTCCCCAACACATTGCAGCGATTTGTGTCTCCTGGGTTTTGCCAGTTTGGTAGCACACCCTTTCTAAGCACTCCATCAGCTTCTCAGGGCCCTGCATTTGCTCAGGAGTGAAGTTCCAAAGCCTTGGGGGTGCCCACCGACTCAGGCCTTTGCCCATCTTTTCCCACACCCCTTGCCACTCACTATTATCTGGCCTCGGGGCAGGTTTCCGGGCACGGCTGTTGTTAGAGAAATGCTGCATGGCCAAAACCGAAACCAGGCAGACATTCAGAAGGCATAGTGCCACAATCATGCTGGCTTGCAGGCTCCAGGGGGGGCTGAACCGCCCCAAAGCCGAGAGGATCCCTTCCCCTGGCTCACCCACAGAGGGGGTGATACCCCTAACAAAAGCCCAAACGGCAAACAGGTACCGGCCCGCCCCCACGCACAGCGATACAAAGGCAGCGTACGCGTTCAATAGCCCGTATAACAACAGAAGAACCTTTACACATTTTCCACTGGTAACAAACAACACCACTGGGACTATACACTGGATATAAGGGTTAATCCAGCCCCACCACGCAAGCAAATGGGCCAGCATTGCAAACA
>NW_020799518.1:7922-9492 GCF_003259725.1 Athene cunicularia | reverse complement strand
AACCCCCCTCACGGACTGGAGAGAAATCAAAATGGCAGGCGCCGACTTACTCCCACCGGCAGCACTAGCATTCCCGGTGCGGGTGACAGACGGGGGACAGAGGGTTTACTCGCCCATAAACCCTAAAGACATAGAGGCGATTGGTAAAGCAATTGCCGATAAAGGTCTCGATTCCGCCTTAGTCTCCACCCTTATTGATGGTGTTTTGGGGGAGACGACATGCTCCCATTTGACATAATACAAACTTGTAGACTAAGCCTGGACGGAGCAGGGATGATGGTTTTTAAACAAGAATGGGAGGATATTTGTAGAAGATTATTGGCTCAAGTAGCGGGGGCAGACCATCCCTTGCATGGATCTAGCTTGCAACGTCCGATGGGCACAGACCCAGTGATAATTACCCCTCAAGCGCAAGCTCAAGGCCTACGAGCCCAGGAAATTATGGCAACTACTCGTGCGGCCAGAGATGCCATTCGCATAGCTTGTAGGGTCGTTGCAAAGCCGTCCTCTTGGTCTACTATTAAAGCTGCCACTGCTGCAAAAGGATTACGGACGCTAAGGGAGGCCTGTCAAGTATATGAATCTCTGAAATGGAAATGTGAAATATTAGCAAAGACAGAAGGCTTTACCAACGCCATTCCATCAAAAGACCAAGTACGTCTTCAGGCAACCGCCCTGCTAACGTTAAACCAATTCCCCAGAGGAGAAGAGGCGCATAGCCCCGCCCAAAAGTACTGGACCACTCGAGCATTAGAAGAAGGTCCACTGGCCACAATCAGAAATGAACTGGGAAAATGGGAACAGGGGTGGAGGCTAGTTTTAACAGGACAGGAGTATGCTGCAGTTAAAAAGATGGTGAAATTAACCGGTGCCCTCTTAAGTCTATTAAACCGACCTCGAGGATGAAACTAATGAGAACTATAAGTTTTTATGTGCAGGACCTAACCATCGGGCGCCCCCGTAACCCGTATGCTCCTGTGGCGAGAGAGAGTGAGTCGGAGAATACCCTGACTACAGCGGAGAGCTCTGCTTCACCAGAACCGAGCGTCAGCTGAGACGCCCCCGCAAAGGGCCGCTGCGATGTTTCTGTGTAATTTTGCTTGTAGGGTTCATAGTATCTTGTGGCTCGTACGAACACCAGCCGTGGGAACGGGTATTAACGAGATGGGATCAAGAGATACTGCAAACAATCATCACTTCGGGGCCCCCGGGCTTTCAGGTAAAACTCTGTGACTTAGCCCCAGGAGAGTCCTGTTTACACACGTCGAGCTATTACATGTGTCCCAGCTCTAACCCCGGCAGGCCTTACTGTAACGCCCCCAATCAGTATTACTGCTCCCACGGGGGAGGTGAGACAATTGCCTCAGATTGGGCGCCAGGGACAGGACCAGACAAATATTTGAAAGTACAACCAGGACCTTACGGGTGTGTCATTCCTCCAAAAGACCCCTTCAGACCAGGGCTAGCAGCAACCCATGGGAAAATCAAGAATTGGTGTCTGTACCTTATGCTCAGTGTCACCAATGAGGAGGATCCGAGATGGATGATTGGGAAAACTCGGGGCGTCAGA
>NW_020799518.1:6470-7872 GCF_003259725.1 Athene cunicularia | reverse complement strand
TTCTTTTCAGCCTTGGGATGGGACAGCGCCTATGAACACCTGAGCACCCCCAAGAACAACATCGCCAATCCCCTGCTGCTCGTGCCCCTGAGACTGTGGGAATTGGGTCTGGCACTCGGAAGATATCGCGTTGTACGGGAAGATAAAACGTAGGCAGGCGGATGTGACGTCATAAGCCCAGGGTATAAAAAGCGGTGTTATACAATAATAAATGCCAGTTGCCGTCCATCACATTGATGTCTGTGTGCAGATGGACCGAGCGGCCTGGGGTTGGCCGCTGTGTTGTTTTTCCCTGAGCCAGGTCGTTAAGCATCATTAGGCAACAAATGGTGCCGAAACCCGGGAAGTGGGAAATGGCTTGCTAGGGAAGACGCCCGGTGTTCCACTGCTGTAGGGAGGACGCTCCCAGGACCAACAAGGAGGAGAGAATATGAGTTCTCAGCACCAACAAGGAGGGGGAACATCCTTGTGAAGGTCACCTTGTGAAGGTCGGATTGCAGTTCCCAAGGACCCGCGAGGACGATGGAAGCTCTCGTGAAAGTCGTATCACAGTTACATAAGCAGAGGGGAAGTGAGTGCCAGTCTAAAGATTTTACTCGTGCTGGCGCGAGGATTTTACATCCTTTGGGTTGTGGGAAAGACCTTAAGTTGTGGGGGAGGGTTAAACTAGCCCTTAAGAAAGCTATACAAAGCAGAAACCTGGGAAGGCAGCAGAAAACTGTTTATTGGCCACCCCGAGATTAGGGGTTGGAGTGGCCACTCAGACTACTAACCTCCCAAGCGATACTGATTATATTGAGCGAAGGATTCGCAGGAGGGCGGTACACTCCCTCAATCCTCGGACCCCGATCCGCTTATGGAAGGGGAAGGGCAAAACCAAGTAAAATCTTTCCGGGGCGGTTTGGTAGAGGAGGCAAGAAAATCCTTCTGGGGCGGTTTGGTAGAGGAGGCCAGAAATGCCGCAGAAATATCAGAATCAATACAAACCTCGGACCGACCACCACCCTATGTGCCCCAGAATGGCGCCGAAAAAAGAGGGGGAGGACAAGATAAAAATGGTCCCGACGAAAAGAATGAGGAAGTGCCAGCAACCACGAGCAAGGCTGGAGGGGAGGAGCGTACGGGTGAGGAGTATAGAGCCAGTTACGAGGCGGGAGGGGAGGAGCGTACGGGTGAGGAGTACAGAGCCGGAGAGAACAAAAGGAAAGGGGGGGGAAGTGTTCGGGGAGGATTGGAGAGCACGGGCGAGGGGCGGAGAGCCAATCTAAGCGGCCACCTGGAGAGACACCTTGATAAATCCGGGCCCTCCCCTAGCAGGAGGTGGGGCGATCCTAGGGGAAGGGAGCGGGCTGCCCGTCAGGGAGTGGAAGGGCAAGGAGTCTAACAAAAAGGTACCGGAGCC
>NW_020799518.1:4142-6420 GCF_003259725.1 Athene cunicularia | reverse complement strand
TACTATTCGCCAGACAACAATGCAACTCAATGCAGGTGGGACACACCGCGGAGAGGGATCACCCTGAACCAGGTCAAGGGCCAGGGCGTATGTCTGGGCAATACCTCTTTGGCAAACTGGGGTGGTTTTGTTTGTGCGAAAACTGTTCGGGTCAACAGAGCCTACAAATGGGCAATCCCGTCTACATCCGCAATGTGGGTCTGCCACAAGTCAGGAGTAACGCCTGTGTGTCCCTTATTCTTTTTGATAATTCCGTCGACTTTTGTGTCCAAGTTCTAGTTGCTCCTAAGGTCCTACATCACCCAGAGGGAGACCTATATCACTATTTCAAAGAACCCCACCGGACTGATAAAAGAGCGGTACTAACAGGCATCACCATTGCAACGCTGCTCAGGCTAGGAGCGGTCGGCACAGCCACGGGAGTTTTGGCCCTCACGACCCAGTGCCAGGGATTATCCCAGCTACAAATGACCACAGATGAGGACCTACACGGAACTGAAAAATCTATCTCCTTTTTGGAAAAAGTCTCTTTTCTTTCGAAGGTCGTTTTGCAGAACAGGCGAGGGTTAGACCTTCTACTGTTGTATCAAGGAGGTCTTTGTGCCGCATTAGGGCAAGAAGGTTGTTTTTATGCAGCCCACACAGGAATCGTACAGGACACCATGGCTGAATTGAGAGATCGGCGAGCCCAAAGAAAAAGGGAAAGAGAAGCCCTACAGGAATGGTTTGGCTCTTGGTTCAGACAGTCTCCATGGCTAACCACCCTTTTTTCCGCTCTGATCGGCCCACTCACCATAATAGTGTTGGTACTAATTTTGGGGCCTTGCATATTGAATAAGTTAGTGTCGTTTGTGAAAAGCCGCTTAGAAAAGGTTAACATTCTGTTTATCGATCACCAGCAGATGCTCTAAAGCATGCTCACTCGGCACTCAATATATTACCTCCTTAGCCTGTCATTTTAAGTCTGATAGTCTAAGTATTATCTATAGCCTTAATGTTTTATATGTATGCTTTATTTTTATATTTACTATTGTTAAGAACAAAGAGCTTTAACTCTTTTACCTTTAGAGACTCCCTTGGTCTTCGCCCAGAGTGCTGGCCAGGCTCTGGGAAGAAACCAACAGGAGATTTAGAATCAGAGGAATTTGCCAATCATTTTGACCTGTTGATTCAGAGGCCGGACCTGCTTGCAGCGATGTGGGATGCCTCACCTACGGATGGACGCATCGCGTAGGATCTCCTGTTTGTGAGGAAAGGCACTCTGAATCCTCGCTGCACCCAGGGTTCCCCAGCGACTGCGGATCTGCGTTAGTACCCCATTAAGTAACTGTGCTACTCCGTGTTTCCTTACTGTTTATTTTTGACATATTTAGTCATATCCCTTAATTATGGGTAGTGAAATTAGCCTACTCTTTTAACTAGTAATTATAACCGCTGTATTGTTTTTAGCCTTTCTGGGCGCAATAAATGATGGCTGCCTAAGACAACTGGTCCGAGAGCCCCCAGGGGAAGAGGCCGCACAGGATTTGGTCTGGAGTGGGGCATTACTTGCATGTAAATGCGAGAGGTTTTGTCACAATTGCAAGGCCTTGTCTCTAACAAGTACAAGTGTACAAGTGAGTTCAGCAGCCTAGCGGGGAGGACAGCCCGGAGGAACGCCACATTCAGCTCCTCCGGCATTCCGCTTCAAGAAAGGGGAGAGAAAAGGCGGAGATCACGCTGGGTGCTATTGAAAAGAAGATTTAAAGAAGAATGCGATCAGCATGCCCCGTCTCTAGATCAACGGCCCTTGTCCTCATGGGTGATCTTACCTTCCCAGACATGAGGGAGTCTGACTGAGGGAGAATGCTGCATCCCCACCCACAATGCACCTCTGCCATCACCTCTACACAGGAGACCCATGCCACAGTGAAGAAGATTGCCAACAGGAACAGAGAACATTTTCGACTGATGAACTGGTTTGATGGATGGAACCCTGGGTCATGGGTGACATCACTGGGATCCTCAGGACTCGCGGGGTGGGGAAGATGGCTTGCAAATATCAGTATTGTAATATTGTGCAAAGTTTTGCTTTTCATAGTGTGACTTGCAGCAGTTAGATATATGCTCTCTTACCTTCTGTCTTTTTCCCTATACCCTTTGAGATCACAATGGTCAAAAACTTGGAGTGTTTGAGTCAGGGGGTGGGATGTGAGAGCCGAGAAACCAGGCCTGTGAGAATCGAAGACGAACAGCCTGGGAAAGCAAAAGTTGGGGCTGACTGAAGAAATGCCTCAAA
>NW_020799518.1:0-2130 GCF_003259725.1 Athene cunicularia | reverse complement strand
CCGAGGACTCCTGGGATTTGGTAGTCACCTGCACAGTGTTGAAGAGCCCCTGTGACGCTGAGCTGGCCAAGGAGTGGGTCTGGACTTGCTCTGTAAGAGGAGAGCCAGGCCCATTTACTCATGCTCTTTGGAGGTCCTGGGAGCGGTTTTGTGCCCAAGGGAAAGGAACGTCTCTCTGCAAACTTGCAGTACTTCATGCATCACGGAGCTACCGGAAAAGATTTCTGCCCTCCAGAGCAGCACCAACAGCCTCATTTTGCATGCTGTTCTCATTTAAAGCTGCCTTCTAAGAGGGGAACAGTCCCGCCTCAACTGCGGACCCAGCTGCATGTCTGTGCGCTTAGGAGAAACGGCAACGGGACAGGGCAGCTTTGCAGGCCCACGGCGTTCTAAGGTGCGGTGTACTTTTTGGGTGTAAATTGTGATCAAACAGGTGTGTTCACTGAATAAGGGCTCTCTATGGAGGAAATGGGAACTTGTGCCAGGTCCTTGCCGAGTTCTGGCAAACTGTCTCATGTATGCTCCTTTCAAAATGGAGAGATGAGCATATAAAGTAACCCATGTAAACCATGAGGCACCACAGACATGGGCCTGGGGCTCTGGGGGCTCCAGGGGTGCCTGGCCATGCCCCCCAGTATGCTGGGGCACTACAGTGGGGCGCAGGGGAGAGGGAAAAGCACTGGAAAAGGGGGGAGAAAGCAGCACCCAGAAACGGGGTCAGAGAAATTGTAATTTATTGATTGAAAAAATGCAGCAGCCCTGCTAGTGCCGTCGACGGGATGGCCTGTTGGAGGGCTGGTGAGAGTCCTGGCGGCTAGGGACCCTCCTCTTCGGGGGGCGTCGGAAATCCCCAGTTAAGCTGTCCCTCATGCAGCCAGGAGCAGAGGGGCGCTTGTGCTCCTGGCGTGTTTTCCTCTTAGAGGGCTGGGGACAGTCCTGGCGGCTAGGGACCCTCCTCTTCGGGGGGCGCCGGGAAACCCCAGTTGTGCAGTCCCTGATGCAGCCACGAGCAGAGGGGTGCTTGTGCTCCTGGCGTGTCTTCCTCTTAGAGGGCTGGGGACGGTCCAGGGGGCTTGGGGCCCTCCTCTTCGGGGGGCGCCGGGAAACCCCAGTTGCACTGTCCCCGACGCAGCCACGAGCAGAGGGGCGCTTGTGCTGCTGGCGTGTCTTCCTCTTAGAGGGCTGGGGAGATTCCGGGGAGCTGGGGGCCCTCCTCTTTGGGGGGCGCCGGGAATCCCCAGCTGAGCGGTCCCTGATGCAGCCAGCAGTAGAGGGGCGCTGGTGCTGGCTGCGTGTCATCCTCTTAGAGGATTTGGGAGAGTCCTGGGGGCTGGGGACCCTCCTCTTTGGAGGGTGCCGGGAACCCCCAGGTGAGTGGTCCCTGCCCCGGCCGATGGCGGAGGGGCTGCAGCTGCGGCTCTGGGCAGAGGGACCTGCCACCGCCGCCTGCCCCGGCTCCTCCTGGGGCTGCTCCTGCTCTGCCGGGACAGGAGCAGATGGGGAGCAGCCGGGACCCCCGCGGTGGGCGCCGTCCTGCTGCCTGTTGTAGGATGCAGAGGTGCTGGACGAGGACAGGTGGGAGGGGAGATTCCCCCTCCAGGAGCTGCTGGGGCTGGTGGCGCTGGAGCCAGCCGCAGAGCTGTCGTCCTCCTCCCACATAGCGTGGGAGCCCAGCCGCCCCTGGGCCTCCTGGCTGCAACAGTCCACAAGGATGTTGATGATGCCGTGGACCAGCGGTGCTGCATGTGCCCCAAGGTCAGGCTGCAGCACCCGGATCATGGGCTCCGCAACCGGGCCGCTGACGCGCAGCGTGTGCAGGATTCTGACCTCTGCACTATGAGCCTTCATCCAGTGGGGCCCACAAATTGCCTTCAGCTCTTGGCGCAGCCAGGGCAGCAGCAGAGTTTCAAGAAGACGTTCTTTTCTCTGGAAGAGTTGTACCCAGTCCTCGGGCAGGATGCCACCCACTGCCTCTGCTTCTGCCTCTAGCCCTGCCGTCCCCTGCTCATCTGGGGATGGTGTTGCCTGTGGAGAAGGTGCCGGGGATGCCACGGGGCGATGGTGGCTATTTTCGGCCGGGTGGCTGGGAGCTGTGCCTGCCTGGGTGCTGGACTCTGGTGACTCTTGTGG
>NW_020799517.1:20461-31180 GCF_003259725.1 Athene cunicularia | reverse complement strand
CGATCCCGGCTCCGCGACGCTCGGCTTCCCCTCGGCAAAGCTCCGATTTGCGGCGTCCCCGCGGAGGGGGCTCGTGCCTTCACGCACAACCCCCCCCAACTCTCTGTGTCCTCTTCTCCCAACCCAGATCTGCGTCAGCAAATGCCCGGACCGGTACCTGACGTACCTGGGTGCTTACAGCTCCCGCGCGCCCGGTGAGCTGGAGTATTACCGGCAGTTCTGCGTCCCCGAGTTCAAAAACCCACAGAAGGTGGGTTGTGGGGAGCGTGGCGGCATTTCCCCGGGGCTTAATTCCTGCCCAAAGTGTTCACATCCAGCTCTGTCTCCATCCAGGCTCCCATCGAGGTGCTGAAGGACAAGGAGTGCCCAGCCATGATCATCCCCAGCACCCCACGTAGGTCCTGGGGGGGACTAACGAGCTGTGATGAGCTGAGTAACGAGCCTGTTCGCTTTGCAAGCTGCCTGTTGGGTTTTTTTGGGGGGTCGGAGGCTCCTGTTGGGGTTTCTGGGGATCCCGGTGTAGGTTTGTGAGCACGGGGAGGGGGTTTGGCTCGTTGCCCCCGAGGTGGCTGCGGTTGCCGGCACTGAGTCTCCCTCTCCTCTCACGCAGTGGCGCGGCGATGCTTCCCGGCCATCCGGGCCAAGAAGGGCGTCATCATGGTCGGCAACGAGACCACCTACGACGACGGCCGCGGGCGCCGGAGGAACGTCACCGAGCTGCTGGAAGGGGCCAAGTGAGTCCCCGCCACCTTCGGTTCACCGGGAGCTTAGTCTTTGCCGGGGCGGTGCCCGGAGCGAGCGCTTGCGGTGATAACGGCAGCGTGGTGGGGCCGCCGCTGGCCCCGGGGGAGCCTCTTAACGAGCTGCTTCGTCATTATGGCTTCACCCAGAAGAGAAACGAAAGGTTTTATCTGCCGGCACTTCTGCACCGCGTTCCTTTACGGATTTATATCACGGAAGAGCCTCAAAAGCCCCGGCGCAGAGCCCTGCTCCTGCGTTCACAAGAAATCCTGCGCCAAACCCCGCATCCCGTGGTTGAAAGGGGTCGGCAGCGGGGTCAGCCTGAAGGGGAAGGGTGCCAGGAAATCGGCTGCTGTCTTGTGGGATTGTCTTTGTTTTCTGGGAGGCTGGCAGAGGGGGCGACCGGCGGGGGAGGACAAGGGGCCATTGAGGCAGCGTGGGGACAGGCAGCGGGCGCGGGCACAAGCCTCGCTGGGGCTGAGCCCAGGCCTGATGCTCCTCCACTTCATTTGGGTTTTATTTTTGTGTTCCAGAAAAGCAAACGTGGTTCTGGAAACCAGGCAACTGGCCATGAAGATCTTTGAAGATTACACGGTTTCCTGGTACTGGATAATAATGTGAGCAGGGGCTGAGCTCCGCGTTACGGCTGGCCCTGGGCTTGGTGCCATGCTCAAACGTGAGGCAGAGCTCAGGAATTCCCAATTTTTTATTATCTTTTTTTTGTTTTTTTCCCCACCCTGACCTTTGCATCCTTTCCATTCAAAACGAGAGATGGCGGAGGGTGTTCTGGAGCCTCTTTACTCAGATCGTGCTCATGCTCCATCCTTGCCACCGCCAATAATTCCCATTTTTAAGGCCGCCCCGTTATTAAAGCTTGAGAAAGGCGAGAGGACGAGCCGACCAGCGGAGGGGAGTGCTGGGGAGGGGGTGGCGGTGCCTGGTTTTTGACACGTTGCTGCCTTCCTCCCGCAGAGGCCTCGTTATCGCCATGGTGGCCAGCCTCATCTTCATCGTTCTGCTCCGCTTCCTGGCCGGGATCATGGTCTGGGTGATGATCGTGATGGTGATTCTGGTGCTGGGCTACGGTGAGCGAGTGGTCAGGAGCTTCTCCTCGGCTTTCCCCATTTTCCTTTCCCTGTTTTAAGTGGGATTTGCATGAAGAAAATCCATATGCAACGTCCTTCCAGGTGTCTTCTACCCAAACATCAGCGTCGGTGGGGTTGAGCAGAGCCTGCTGGCATCTCAGTCTCCGTTTTTCAGCGCAAATGTGACAGTTTTCTGCTTTTCATCCCAGGAATCTTCCACTGCTACCTGGAATATGCAAAACTAAAAGGAGAAGCGGGTTCTGACGTCTCCCTGAAGGACCTGGGATTCCAGACTGACCTACGTGTCTACCTCCACCTGCGGCAGACGTGGCTGGCGTTCAGTAAGTCTCCGTCCTCCTCTGGATGCAGGATAGGACCCAGTGGATGCGCCCCAGCCCCACTCCCTTGAAGGGAAAAACACGGATCTTTGGGGTCTTCTCAGTCTCTTGGTGGCCCTCAGAGCTCGGAGGCTCCTGTTGGGGGTTTCTGGGGATCCCGGTGTAGGTTTGTGACCACCGGGGATGGTGGGGAGAGGGTTTGGCTCATTGCCACGTGGTGGCTGTGGTTGGTGATGCTGAGTCTCCTCCTTTGCTTTGCTTGTTGCCACCTTGCCACGGGCCTGGGCTTACGGCCGGGATGACCAGCCACGGGGAGGGTGCTAGGTGCTGCTCTCCCATGGGCCCTGAGGAGCGTTCGGTGCCCGGAGGGATTTGCCCAGGAAGGCAAAAGTGGTCACCGGGCACCACCCGTGTCCTCGTGCTTACCCGGGGACTCCCCTTCTCGTCGCAGTGATCATCCTGTGCATCGTGGAGGTGGTGATCATCCTGCTCCTCATCTTCCTCCGCAAGAGGATCCTCATCGCCATTGCGCTCATCAAGGAGGCCAGCAGGTCCGTGTGGCCCCAGGCAGGGGTGGTCGTTGTCGCCCGTCCCGGTGGGAGGACACGGGGCCGGTCGGGCTCCGGCCGCTCGGGTCCTCTGGTCGCTGCCAGGATTTTAACCGGCTTCCAACCCTCTCGGCAGGGCTATTGGCCACATCATGATGTCACTGCTCTTCCCCTTGTGCACCTTCTTCCTGCTCTGCCTCTGCATCGCCTACTGGGCCAGCACTGCTGTGTATCCTTTCCTCTTCCCCTTCCCCTTCCTCTTCCCTGCGCCTCTGCGCCCTGTGAAGGAAGCTGCTCGGAAATCAGAGGTTTTCCAGGGCGCTGAACGCCTCACAGGATTAGGGACACATCCGCTGGCAAAACTGCCAGCTTGAGTCTCTTAACTTAAACGTAATGTTGAAAAATGAAATCCAGGAGGCTGGTGAGGGCCAAACCGTGTTAGGAGTCGGGTTTGGGGGTTGCAGAACGGCATCTCCTTAACGCTGCGCCACAGTTTCCTCTCCACCTCCAACGAGGCGATCTACAAGGTGTTCAACGAGACCGCGTGCCAGTTTTCTGGGCAGACCTGCAAACCAGAGGTGAGGATGTTGGGAAACTTGTACAAAAGCTGTGCTTAATCTGTCAGAGATAAGATTGTTTATGACATGAAAAACATTCCGGTGGCTGTTGGAGCCTGCAAGCTCTTCCCCGTGAAATTCCACCTCTCCCGAACTTGTTTACGTCACATTAGTTTTTCTTCAAGCCGTTGCGCGCGCAAAGCTGCCTGAGCAAATGCTGCCAAAAAATTAAGCAGGAAAACGTCTTCTGAAAGTTGAGATTGCTTTGGGTTGACCGAAAGACGCTGTCGGTCCATCCCGTGGCTGCCGCGTGAGCATCTGCTGTCCTCTCCAGACCTTCAACACGAGCAATGTCACCAAGCTGTGCCCCGACGCCCAGTGCCTCTTCGCGTTCTACGGGGGCGAGACGGCGTACCACAAGTACCTCATCGTCCTCCAGTTCTTCAACGTCTTCATGTTCTTCTGGCTTGCCAACTTCGTGATTGCGCTGGGCCAGGTGACGCTGGCGGGGGCCTTCGCTTCGTACTACTGGGCCTTCAAGAAACCCGACGACATGCCCGCCTTCCCCCTGTTCTCCGCCTTTGGCCGCGCGCTCCGGTACGGCCCTCTCGAGGGGGACTCGTGAGCTCCTTGAGGTTGTCCCCTTCTAAGCAGAGTGATTTTTTCCCAGGTACCACACCGGCTCGCTCGCCTTCGGCTCCCTGATCCTGGCCATCGTCCAAGTCATCAGGGTCACTCTGGAGTACCTAGACCACAGGTTAAAAGGTAACGAGGCTGGAATGGTAAATGAGTAGACGAGCAGGGTTGGCGGCTTCTGTGTTCCTTTGTGCCAGCGCTCCTGGATAACACCCAGGGGAATAATCTCAGCGTTTCGGTAGAGAATTGAGATTTTTCCTTTTAGAATCCTGTAGTTGTTTGTTCCTCCAGGAGAGGTTTCACAGGGTGGGGGCCCAGGGATGCCCCACGGCTGCCGGGCTCAGTCACCCAGTGCCGGGTGCCTGTGCGGGCACCAGGGCCGGCTGCTTCTGCCCATAGGGACTCTATCGATCGTGAGATGTAAACAGCGAGCCGAGGCGTGGGAAGAGTGTGTGAGGCTCATCCCGCCGCTGGCAGCCGTATCGGCCTCCCGGGAGGCTGAAAACAGCCCGTGGGGGGGGAGGCTGTGACGGGGCAGCGGGACGTCTCATTGGGGACCTTGAACTTGCTTCTCTATGAGCAGGCGTGTCTCTCTTTGGCTGCTCACCCTCTCCCCTGGCCTCCCTCCAGCTGCAGATAATAAGTTTGCCAAGTTCCTCCTGAGCTGCCTGAAGTGCTGCTTCTGGTGCCTGGAAAAATTCATCAAATTCCTCAACAGAAACGCGTACATCATGGTGAGCGTCTCCCGGTGCTAACGCCCGACCGCAGCGGCGGCGGGGGGGCTCAGTGCTCTTGGAGATTTCTTTGGGGGGTTGGCGAGAACCGTGTCTCCCCGCGTCGGGGGAAAACGAAGCTTTTCAGCCTTTCCCAGCCGTTTTGCTGGAAGGCCTTGACCTCAGCCATGTCACTCGGGTTATAGGAGGGACCTTCAGACACACCGCAGCGGGGGCGTTTCAGCTCCTGGTGTCTGCCTGACCCATCAGTGGCTGAAGAAGTGCTCCCAGGCGGGAATTATCTGAGTTTTACTCAATGATGGGATTAACTGCACCGTCCTCTGAGCGGTGAATTCAGCACGGCTCCGTTTTTCTCTCCTCTACCCCTTTTTCTTTTTTTCCGGGACCCCCTCTAGATAGCCATCTACGGCACCAACTTCTGCACCTCGGCCAGGAACGCGTTCTTCCTGCTGATGAGGAACATCATCAGGTGAGGCGCTGGCGGGCGCGCGGGCTCTGCTCTCCGCAGCACACTTGGTTATTTCCAAGTCCTCCTTTTCAGGCTTTCACGGGGGTTTATGCCACGTTTGCACCACGTGGGCGCGTGGGCCGCTTCCTCCCGTGCTTACGAGTTCAGCGTGAGGAGCGGATGCAGGTGGTGATGTCTGTCTCTCTCTCTCTCTCTCTCTCCCTCATCTCCAGGGTGGCTGTTTTAGATAAAGTCACAGATTTCCTGTTCTTCCTCGGTAAACTCCTCATCGTGGGGAGTGTCGGTAAGTGTCGAGGACTGGGCTTCTCCTCGGGGCATACGGCTGCTCTAAGCTCTTGCATCTGGTTACTCCTTCCCCAAACCTTCGCTCTCTTCCCCCTGCCCGTGAAACCGTTCCTTTCCATCCTGTTTTACATCTCCTCTCCCTGCACCCATTTGCTGCCTTTCTTCTGTGGGCCACAACACCCCCCTGCGTGGCTACAGGCTCGGGGAGGGGTGGCTGGAGCTGTCTGGGAGAGAAGTATCTGGGCGTTTTCACTGACAAGCAGCTGACCATGAGCTGGCAGCGTGCCCGGGTGGCCAAGAAAGCCAAGGGCACCCTGGCTTGTATCAGCAGTAGTGTGGCCAGCAGGAGCGGGGAGGTGACAGTCCCCTGTGCTCGGCACTGGTGAGGCCACACCTGGAGGGTTGGGTCCAGGTTTGGGCTCCTCAACCCGAGAGAGATCTGGAGGGGCTGGAGCGAGGGCAGAGGAGGGCACCGAGGCTGGGGAAGGGCTGGAGAATAAATCCTGTGAGGAGCCAGGGAAGGAGCTGGGAGTGTTCAGGGTGAGGAGGAGGAGGCTGAGGGGAGCCCTCATCCCTCTCTGCAGCTCCTGACAGGACATTGCAGAGAGGCGGGGGCTGGGCTCTGCCCCCAGGGGTCAGGGACAGGACGAGAGGGAACGGCTGGAAACTGCCCCAGGGGAGGGTCAGGCTGGGCAGGAGGAGAAAATGTTTCCCAGACAGAGTGGTCAGAGTGGGACAGGCTGCCCAGGGAGGGGGGAGTCCCCATCCCTGGGGGGTTTCAGGGCCGTTGGGATGAGCTGTGGGGGATGTGGGGTAGGGGAGAACTTTGTAGAGTCGGGCTGAGGGTTGGACTCGGTGACCCCGAGGGGCTTTTCCATCCTGAATGATTCTGGGGTTCTGTGATTCCACCCGGCATCCTACAGTGATCTCCATCATCTGCTTTTCCAGGAATCCTTGCCTTCTTTTTCTTCACCCAGCGGATCAAGCTGGTCCAAGACACTGCACCACCCCTGAACTACTACTGGGTCCCTATTCTGGTGAGCCACTCTCACATCTTTTGGTGAATTTAGAAGCAGTGGAAAGAGATTCTTAACACGAATGCCTTAAAACCACTCCTCTGCTCGCTGCTTCTGAAGGACCTTCTTTGTTGAAGGTGTTTTCTCCGTCCCCATCGAAATGAGCCCTTTGTTTCAGCCAGGCGGGAAGAGGCGTCTCGCCCTTCCCGTGCTGCCCACGTTGGCCTCTGTCCACCATCGTCGCTGAGGCCTTTTGTCCTGGTCTGAACAGTCCTGCCCTGTTTGCTTCTCCTCCTCTTTCCCTGGGGCATTCGGGATTCCGGAGGTTTCCGCCTCCCGGCCGAGGGATGGAGGCTTGGCGCTCTTTGCGAGATGCCGGGTGGCGGCGTGACCTCACGGTTTCTCTTTCAGACGGTGATCGTGGGCTCCTACCTCATCGCCCACGGGTTCTTCAGCGTCTACGGCATGTGCGTGGACACTCTCTTCCTCTGCTTCTGTAAGTATCTGCCTCGGACGGTCCGTCTCCTGCTGGGCAGGAGCTTGTGGTAGCAAAGTCTCCCTCCCTTTGAGGCTGAGCCCCAGAGTTGTCCAGATTTGGACAACTCCAAATTCCCGCAGCCTCTCTGTGTAGTTTTCTCCCACTTTTTCCTTTACCAGCTCCCGCCTGCGTTCTCACCTGCTTTCCCCTGCCTGCCACCAGCAGAACCCCACAGCCTGTCCGTGGGCCTCCTGTGGTCTCTCCTGGTCTCTCTGGTTTTGGTGCTTTGGTCTTGGTGGAGCCTAACTGCAACTAACTGCAATTTTCCCTTTTTTCTTTTTTTTTTTTTCTCATTTTGTTCCCCTCTCGTATCTCTCTTCCCATGTTCTCCATCCTTCACCTCTGCCCTGCCTCTTCCCGGCTCTTCTGCTACTTTCCACTCTTCCCCATCACGGCCGCTTCTTCCCGGGGTTGCGAAAAGGTGAAGATCTGGAGAGGAACGATGGATCTCCCGAGAGGCCTTACTACATGTCCCCCGAGCTGAGTGAGATCCTGCTGAAGGGGAACCTAGAGCCTTCCAAAAGCACCGATAGCCAAGGCTAGGGCTGGCCCTGGGAGGAAGGCTGCGTGCCCGCCCAGGGGGGCCGCAGGGCGCTCTCAGCCCCCCAACCCAAGCAGCGTTCTCCTAAGCCCACGGCTGGCAGCCAAATCTTCCCCTTGGATGGTCCTCCAAAGCCTCGAGGGTAGAGGGGGTGCCTGTTCCTCAGTGCCCGACACTGTATCCAATCTACCTTCCCGCCCAATAATGAATATCCTTGTATCAAGAGAAAGAACCCAGCGTGTCACCTAGAATTAATCTGGGGTCCCACGTGTCCCGGCAGCGCCCGGAGCCGAGGGGCTGGGAACTGCCTGGACACGGCGCGGGTGCCGCGAGGTCCTTGTGTTGTCGCGTCGAAGCGGGGCTCTTTGTTCCCAGCCACCAGCTGCGAGGAGGAGGAGGAGGACGGGAGAGCCGCTGCTCTGCTGGCGGGAGGCGGCTGCTGCGGCGGGACGGTGGTTTGTGGGACGGGCTGAGTGGGTTTGACAGCCTGAAAACTGGTCTCTCCCCTCTTCCCTCTTTGTTCTGCCCCCAGCAAAGAGCAGCTTTCCTCGCCCACTCTCTATGCAAAACCAGGTTGGCGCCCTTAAACAGATTTCTTGGTGAGATTGCAGATCTTTTGCTTTTAAGTCTGTTGCATCAGCAGGGCTTTTGTCACCAAACAGAGCTCGCCCTTTGCGTAGCCAAAAACTCCCGTTGCCTCGCGCCGTCGGTGTAGGGAAGCCGCAAAGGGCTGTTGCCGGTTGGAAGCCGTTAAAACTCCAAGGGGTTTTACTCGCAGAATCCCGCGTTCAAAATGGTTTCTCTTGCTGGTTGCGCAGAGGTTTAACAGCTGCAGGGAGGTGGCGGCTCCTCCTGGGAGCTGCCTGTTGCGTTCTGCTTCTCCCCGCTCCTCGAGGTGGTTGAGTTGATGGTTTGGCTTCAGCCTGGTCCGGGCTCCTATGGGGTGGAGGAGCTGGAGGGCTGTAACGATTTCCATGCTGACGCAGAGCGTAGGTGGAGACGCTTGCCAAGGGCCGGCAGACCTGCGGGCTGGGCTGGCTGCGGGGAGGAGGACGGAGCCTGGGTGGAAGGTGAATCCCTGAGCTGGCTCAGGTGACTCGGAATTGTCGCGGGTTTGTCAAGGGAAGGCGGTGGCCGGAGGAGTGGCGTGAGTATCCCCAAAGGGCCGGAAGGCTCCGGGGAAATAGCACAAGGTGCAGGCGGGTGTCACACCGGGGACGTATCGCAGCATCTCTGTGGCCGGAGAAATCAGACCCAAAAATGCTGAGTTTGACTGGGAGGCAGCTGCTGAGGGTTACAGCCCTGAAAGGAATGGCAGCCAAAAGTAGGCTGGCTCCTCGCCTTATTTTCTCCTCTTGATAGTCCAGAAATGATCAAAATTTAAAAAAAAAAAAAACAAACGCCATTCTGGTGGCACGCAGCCCGGGTAGCGGCAGCCAGATCTCCTATTACAAATCCTCCCGCAGACAGAGCGCCTCGTCTTTTGAGTCGTGGCCTCTTAGGACAAAGCCGTAGTGTTAATGCTCATGTTTTCATCACAGAAATACCGAAATCCCTCTAAAAATACCCCGGGGCGCTTTCACTCTTCTCTCAGGCTGGTGCTTTGTGGGGTTTGTTTGGTTTTGGGGTGTTTTTTTTGCGTGGCGTGTTTGGTTTTTTTTTTGGGTGGCTATGATTTTTTTTTTATTTTTTTTTTTCTTCCCCTACCTTTTTTTTTTTCTTCCCCTACCACTTCTTGTTGGCGCAGCTGCTTTGCTTTGAACGGCGAGAGAGGCCGAGCGGCGTGTTCGGGGCTGGGAATACACCTAGCGATTATGTATGTGCGGCGCGTCGACAAGGGCGTCGCGCTCCCGGTGGAGCAGCAGTGCCAAGCGAATACCGAGCGAAATTGCTCCGCGCTGGCGTCACCGGCCGTTTCAGGCGCACAAAGAGCAGGGAGCTCCCCGGGGAGGAGGGCGACCGCCCCCCCGGCCGGCACGGCTCGAGCAGCGTGCTGAGAAAACCTCATTTCCTACGGTGCTGTTAAAACTTTCCTGCTGCCACCCTGAAAAAAAAAACAACAAACCCAAACCACAACAAAACCAAACACCCAGACCTCTGCGTTGCTCTAAATAATCGCAGCCTGGTTCCAGAGTGTGGGGCTCCCTGTAAAATGGGAGAGGTGCGACTGAGGGCATTTAGCTGGGACGCAGGGTGAAAAAAAACCCGAAAGACACTTTTTTTTTTTTTTCTCAAAAATAATAATTAGGCGAGCGGGGCTGCTCCTTGGGCACCTCTCTGCCTTCGGGCCTCTTGCTGCATCCTCCCTGGCTCCTGCCACGCCAACTTCTGTGTCTGACACCCCCCCCCACTGCTGCGCGGGGCGGGGGGGGTGTTTCTCTTTGCAGTGGAAGATCTGGAGCGCAACGACGGTTCGGCCGAAAAGCCTTATTTTATGTCGCCCGACCTGAAAAAGCTCCTGAAGAAGACGAACAAAGGTCAGCCAGACGCCTAGAACCTGCCCTCGTCCTTCCCGCGCCGCCTCTTCCCGGTCCCGCTCCGGGAGCGGAGCTGCAGGATAACCCCCAGCGAGTGGAAATCGCGTTAAGGAACCTTGAGCCGCTGTCTCCTTTACCCCCCGCAGCGGGTGAGCAGCAGAAAGGGGGTTTGCTAACGAGAGGAACGGGTTATTGTTAATGATTCAACCTGAAATCCTCGGGGTTGCTAAACGAAGAGCGCTCCGGCCCGTCTGAGCTCGCAGCCAACGTCCCGCCGCTCCCCGGCCACCTCAAATTTGGCAATTCCTGGCCAAATCCTGCCAGGGCGGGCGCTGAGAAAAGCAGCGGGGAAGTATCTCTGACGCAGGGCAAAGTTCTGTCTTCCAGGGTGTCAACTGACACCAAAATGAGCTTAATTGGATTTAGCGGTTCGATTTTATCCCGGTAAAAATGATGGCAAATGAGCGGGTGGGTTCAAGCAGCTCCTCAACTTGGTTTTTATTTGCAGCCCCCCGCCCCAAATATTTCATTGCAGTTGTTGATTCTCACCCAGAGAGCTGAAATCACCTTGCTGCCCTTTGGAGACGCCTTAGGGCCCTGCTTGGGGGTTGTGCTGAGCATTAATCAGACAATTAATTCTTTTAGGAATGTGCCAGTTAGTGTTCTTGTAGCTGCCTGCGAAGGGTGATGGTGGAGGGAAACGGGGGGCTAACAAGCGGGACTTGGGCCTTGGGGTGTCACGCTGCTGTCTCTT
>NW_020799517.1:17921-20411 GCF_003259725.1 Athene cunicularia | reverse complement strand
GCAGCGTTCTCCTAAGCCCACGGCTGGCAGCCAAATCTTCCCCTTGGATGGTCCTCCAAAGCCTCAGGGGTAGAGGGGGTGCCTGTTCCTCAGTGCCCGACACTGTATCCAATCTACCTTCCCGCCCAATAATGAATATCCTTGTATCAAGAGAAAGAACCCAGCGTGTCACCTAGAATTAATCTGGGGTCCCACGCACCTCCTGGCCTTCGACGCACAAACCCTCTTTTATCGCAGGTGTTTGCTTACCCTCGTTTAATTTGTGCTGAAGGATCTATTTTGCTTCTTTTATACGTATTTCTTAGTCATCTTCTACATATTTCTTAATAATCTTTAGATCCCAGTAGTATTTTTGTAAGATATGAGGAACGTTTTCTATCTGAGTTATTAAATGGTTTGGGGGGGGGGAATGTGTGGGTTGTATATTTCGCTTTTACCGGCTCTTTCAGTTCTGTAGCCGTTATTTCGATCTCTCCCAGCACTATTTTTATGACAGATTTTGAAATATCTACCTGGCAGTGTGCTTAACGATGTAACCGCCCCCTCCCTGAGCCGCCAGCGGGTGCAGATCTCCACGTGCTGGAATCAAACACCATCGTTTCCCAAAAGCACTTTTTTTCCTCGCGACTCGATGGAGCCGATCCAGCGCTCGGCGGGGTGGGGGCAGAGGTAAAATGAAAAGCTAAAGCTTAAAAATGAAGGTAAAAAGGAAGAGAATCCTCCCGGTTTGGGATGGCGGGTAAGCATCAGGCTGCAGAAAAAATATTTTCTTGTAGGTGCTGGTCCTGAACGATTTTTGTATTTTCCTCTCCCATCCTTGTGTAGGTTTTGAGGTGTTTTATTCCCCGTTTGAAATTTTTGTGCGGAGGGTAAGTTTACTCGCGCTCCTCGACTTCAGCTGTTCTCTTTTCACGTCACGACACTTGGGTTGTGGAAACGCTGCCTGAAAGAGCGGAGGACCAGCAGTAGCTCCATTTATTTGCATAAAGAGCTGATGTACAGTGGAGATTTGTGGGTCTGGACGGTGCAAATGTTGAAACAGAGGATAAATTTAGCAAAACGCGTTCTCGGGGCCACGGGGATGGCTCTGCCGCCTTCTGCAGACGCGGTGTTTGAGCAGCAGAATTAGGGATTCCCATTTCCAATAAGTCGAAGCAGCAGCTGGTTTTTCAGAGCTGAAAACCACCTGAATGCGGCGGAAAGCAGAGAGGCAAATCTTTCAGTAAATTCAGGGGGTTGGGGAAAAAAATTAGAGCTGTCTGGCAGGATTTTAGCATCCGGGAAGGCTTCGCTCTCTGACTTGGGTTGTTTCTTTCTGTGAGCGTGGAGCGATCCACGCGCTCGGAGCACGTCTCCTGTGTAAAGCTGGGTCTCTGGAGGCATCAATTTGTCCGTCTTCGGGAATAACTGCACTTTTCTGTGTTGAGATGCAACTTTTGTCCCTATAAACCCACGCATGCTCCAAATTGTTCCCCCAATCAGGAAAATTGAAAAGATGGGAACCTGCTTTTTCTCATAGGTATCGCTAAAGGTGTTCATGGTTTACTCTTTTAGGCAAGGAAAAAAAAAACCTAAAAAAAAAAAAAAAAGCTGAAAACTGCAGGGCTGATGTTCTATATATAAAAAAAAATGTCCTTTTTTACTGTATTTTTGCGGCATTAACGACTCCTCTTATGCACCGGGGCTCCTCGCGAGGATGCGCGATCCCCACCTCGTGTGTGACGATGGTCCCGTCGATGTCGGCGTCGCAGCCACAAATAAAAGTGCCTGTTTGGAGCTCGCTTCTGCCGCCCGCTTCCTTCTGACCCCCCGGCGCTCCCGTAAGGTCACGGCAAAGCCTCCACCGAATTCCCGGCGGCCCCTCGGGGAGGGTTTGGGGGCGGAGGGGACGACCGGGAGCTGCCGCTGCGCCCGCGCTCGTTCCTTCCTCTTCGTCGTGGTTTCTGCTCGGCTCCGCGGTGTTTTTCTGCCGGGCGAGGAATGAGCAGAGCGTGGCGACACGTGTGACCGATACCGCTGGGTTTCACCCCAAAAACGGGCCCTGACAGCTTAACGCTCCGCTTCCCATTTTCAGAACTTGGCTGATTTGTTTGTTTTTTTTTTTAAACTAAACACAAGGTTTTCTCAAACCTTCCTTAACCCACAGAACGCAGCGAGCCCCAGCAGAGCTGTCAGAGCTTTTTATTTATTTTTTTTTAAGGAGTGAAGGTCCGTTTGGACACTTATTTAAGTTCAAGTTCGACAAAAGCAAATTTCATCTTTGAGATTGTCTCGCTGCGACGTTACCGCGGGAGCGGGACCGGGAAGAGGCGGCGCGGGAAGGACGAGGGCAGGTTCTAGGCGTCTGGCTGACCTTTGTTCGTCTTCTTCAGGAGCTTTTTCAGGTCGGGCGACATAAAATAAGGCTTTTCGGCCGAACCGTCGTTGCGCTCCAGATCTTCCACTGCAAAGAGAAACACCCCCCCCGCCCCGCGCAGCAGTGGGGGGGGG
>NW_020799517.1:2578-17871 GCF_003259725.1 Athene cunicularia | reverse complement strand
GGGGGGGGTCCTGGGCCGCTTCCCGACCCCCCAACCCACCCCTCCAGGCCCACGAAGCAACCAGCTCCCCGTGGCCCGCAAGCTTCTCCCCGCTGCCCCGGGGGGGGGGGGGCACAGGTGAGGTGTGAACATCCCCTTTATTGTGTTTTAAACCCTACCTCCTTCCCTCAGGCACAGGACCACGCTCTGCTGTCCTAAACTTCACTCCCCAGGGTTTTACCTGGGCTCTCCCATCACTCGCTCGTAATTCCCCTTCTCATCGATCCCGTTATTTGTAGCTGCTCAGTTTCTGGACGGTTCAGGGAGAGAAAAAAAAAACACCCACAAAAACCTCCCTGCGTGTCACTTGTTTACCATCCCCTGGGTCAGCCAGGTAGCCCTGTGCTGGGGGATAGATGCTCTCAGGGTCCTTAGACCTGGAAGAGCTTTTGCCTGCGGGTTTCCCGTCCCCACGCAGACACGAGCGAGGCGTTCAGGCTTCGCGCTCCTTCCGTCATCCTCTTCAGGTACGACAGGCTCAAAACGCAGATTAAACCCAATGAATTCTGCCTTAAAACGTAGAAGCTTTCTAAAACGAAACGCGCTTCTACGTGCGTGCTAAACTTTCCCCTGATCTAGGGCAGAAGTTTCAGCCTTTTTGCATTCTGTTTATCATTTTTTTCTCATCCACCCCCCCAACAAATGTTTCGGAGAGGCTGCTCCTTCCATTGGAAGCCTCGAATCGAGTGGAAAGTTTGTTGGTGAAATTGAGCTGGTAGTGGAAATCGTAGGAGGGGGAGAGCAGAGCGGGCGAGGCTAAAAACAAGGGTGGAATTTCAAAGTTTCTCCTTTTTCTCAAATTTTATGACGATCAGCCTCAAGAGCGATGTCAGGAATTGTGCGTTACTGGGTGCGTTCGTGTTTTTAACTTGTTCTGTGGTTCTTTTCCCCAAGAGGCGAATCCTGTGGTGCTGCAGCATCAGCTCCTGGGTTCTCACTAGCAATGAACTTCAGTGATTTCCAGAAGAGCGCTAACATCCGTCGTTAGGAATCGCAGGAAACGGGACTCTAGTTTCTTAGGCTGTTGTAGTAGTTTCTGGCTGTGGAAACAGCTGCCTCGCTAGGTCAGATTTCAACTCATTTCTTACCTCGCTTGGAGGAAATTAAGGGAGTTTTAAGAAAACTTATTATATACAAAGTGTCTGAGTTCATCGGGGTCCAGTCCAGAGTAGGAGCGGATTGGGAAGCCAGCCCCCCCCAAACTTGGGAAGATGCCTTGGGGGCTCCTGCAGGTAGCTCGGGAGAACTCTTCCCCGCTCATCGGGCGCTGACATCTGGGTCTAATTACAATTAGATCTGGATTTGTAACAAAATCAAAGTTGTCCTGTACGTAACATTTGCAGGATTGGAATTGGAGGTATTTCTGTGCTGTAGAATGCCGAGTCCATACAGCAACAGCGGCTCGAGGAAATGAGCTTTCTTGATTTTATCCTAGAAAATTCCTCAGGTCCTGAGCCCCAGCTCTGTTTGTGAAACAAGTAGTGCAGCAGGGTCCCGATTTCTGCCCAGCCCCTTCGTGTTACTTTATGGAGTTGTATCAGCGTTACTCTAGTGAAGCACTATTTGGGCTGTTAATTCTTTTTAATTTTTGCTATTACACCAGTATCTGGGGCAATTTATACATAAGATTGGCCGGGCTCGCTTGCAGTCTGTGTTACCTGTAGAGCGTGAAAGGTAAACCTGGGTCTGTGAGCTGTACGCAGCGATGACTGGTGAGGCTGGAAGCAGCCAACTTGGGGTAAATTCTGGTGGAAAAAAGCAAAAGTAAGCATCAGTCTGGTTTCCTTCTGAGTGAAACCCATTGCAAGTGGAAGGACTCCCAGAGCAATGGGGTTTGGTGGTGAGCTCTGGAATAATCGAGGCGTGAGTGACATTCCCCAGCAGTGTTTTGGAAAGCACTGGTTACTGGCCAGTTTTGATGGGTACTTGGTGGTGAAATGAAGTGAAACAGCTGGTGGGTGGATGCAGATGATGATGACCTTCATCTCCATCACCTTCAGGTACAGAAGCTCTTTGCCCCTCTCCTGTTAACGCCTTTTAAATGGCACTTAACAACTCTTGGGGTTACCACAGAACATCAGGGTGTTTGGAGGACTGGGATTGCCCCTGTGTGGTTGCAGTTAGAGGTACATCAAGAGTTCTATTAAAGATGTTTGGTCAAATTCATGACTGAATCAAGCAACTGCCGATTCTTAACACTGGTCGCGTGGGAAGCGATGTTACGGACGCCGACGAGCCGATCCCAGTGGGTGCGAGACGGCTTTTTGAAGTTCTTGCCAGAAGCCTGCTCGCATCCGAAGGCGATCTTGGGAAGCTGTCGTCTTCCCCACAGCAGAAATCGGTCCTTCAGGACGCGAATGTGTCTCTGCTCGAAGGCCCCTTGGCTGAAACAGAGGAACAAAGTCCAGGAATTTTAACAAAAGGACTTCGCTACCCCAGCTGGGCTGTCGGAGGGGGTTAGTTCCCTTCGAAAATGGCTTCTGGGTTGGGAACAAGCTGTTGTGATCTTTGGATCAGTTGGTTGAATTTTAGGAGTTGCAAGTGTAAGTTTAAAGCAAGTTGCAAGTGTAAGTTTATACTATTTCTTCCTGATGAAGTAAGTGAAGAGACTTGGTGCAGCTACTGAACTTGTATTGATCCCAATTAAAAGCAGGCTTATTTACCTCGGGGCTGTAAGATGAATTTGGGGTAAAAAGTGTATGGCAAAGCGTTGCTTCTGAGTTGCCTGCAGGTAAGCTGTCACCTTTCTTGACAGCCAGGTGAAGGCAGCCCAGCTCTGCACCTCACGGAGTTCTCTCCGCTTAGAGACTTCATTTTCCCAGCACAGGCTGCTCTGGCGGGGAGCGCATTACCTTCAGCGTGCTTTGGTTTAGAAATACAAACAGGAGCTTTGGAAAAAAACAGTTTTAATACGAAAACCCTCTTGGGAGTAAGGACCCAAAAATCAAATTCTTATGGCAGCGAACAAGAAGGAGGAAGGGGAAAACCGAGCAGTGGGGTGTTGTTGCTTCAGGGGGGGGGATCGTAGGAGGGAATGGCTCACAGCGTTTGCTCTGTGCCTGAGCTGGTGGATGGTAAGTGAGCATGTGGTGCTCGCTAAGCTGCCGGGCAGGTAACGCAGAACCTTCTCTGAGGGAGCCTGTGCGCACTGGGGGGCAGAGCTGTGTCGCACCTGGCCGTGGTTGTTACTGTGAGCACTGAGTGTAAGTCATCGGGAGCAGAAAACTGGGCTTTCGCTCACGAGTTTGCATACTTCTAACTTAATTTCTTGCTTCCAGTGATGGATGGCAGTTATTTCTGTTCCTGTGTACTTTCAGCAAGCAGGCTGTGGGACGGACCAGCCTGCCAGCATCACTGACTGGCTTTCTGTTGCTTTCAGATTGCAGAAAAGTGTGGTACTGGGACAGTCTTTTTGGTGGGAGGATCTAAATCGGCACATTTCAAACGCTTGGGCAGAGATTTGAAAGCAAAAATGGTAAGGATCGGGAGGTTTCGGGCTCGCGAGGTGTATATCCACCTTTCCGTTCTGGCTAAAATGGTTTTTAAATCCCTTTTCAGCGACCAATGCGTATTTTTGTGAACGACGACCGCCACGTGATGGCCAAACATTCGGCCGTTTACCCGACGCAGGAGGAGCTGGAGGCCGTTCAGAATATGGTGTCCCACACGGAGCGAGCGCTCAAGGCTGTGTCCGACTGGATCGACGAGCAAGAAAAAGTCAGTGGGGAGCAGCCAGAAACAGAGTCCATGGAGACAGCAGGCGAAGAGGAAAACAAGGAAGGAGGGTAAGGAACGTCACGGTGCGCGGGCTTGTGAAGGGCACGGTTGGGACTGACGGCACCTTCTGATTTAGATCAGGAAAAATCTGCTCGCTGAAGGTGGAAAAGTTGTTTTCTCTGGCTGTGGGATTAAGAGGAATTAACCACCGCAGGGTTGAAGTGCCTTTTCCCATGCGGGTGTGGTCAGTCCGGGGGGGCGGGGGGTCGTGTGTTGTCTTGAAGTGTTGCAGATCTGTCCCTCGGCTCGGGGTGGCCATCAGCACCTCCCCACCTGCTGTTAATTCTGGGCGTTTTGGAGCCCCCGTGACCAGAGCCCGTGTGTTTGCAGGGACCAGAAGGCCTCAGAGCAGCTGACCAGGACCCTGCGGGGCGTGATGCGCGTGGGGCTTGTAGCCAAAGGCCTCTTGCTGAAGGGGGACTTGGATCTTGAGCTGGTTCTTCTGTGCAAAGATAAACCCACCACAGAGCTCCTGGAGAAAGTAGCTGACAATCTCGGAGTACAGCTTGCTGTGAGTAAAACCTCCCCACACTTGCGTGTGCTTGCGGCAGAGCGAGTGGAAGAGCTTTTAAGTGGTTAAAAAGACACTGAGGACATTTGTTTTGATCCCTTCCTCTTGGAAAAGTCATTTTCACAGGCGTGTGGCCTTACTCTGGAGTCGCCTTGTGAAATAAACTTCTCTGTGAGCCGAAGTTTTGTTTATAGACCTTGGTTTTTGTTGGGAGAAGCTGTTTGAAATCGCTCAGAAGCGAATTAAGACGATAGTTAAGTGGGAAAATTATCTTGCAGGCTATTACTGAAGACAAATACGAAATAATCCAGTCGGTGGGTGACGCCGCCATTGTAATTAAGAACACAAAAGAGCCGCCGTTGACGCTGACCATCCACTTGACGTCGCCTGTAGTCAGAGAAGAAATGGAGAAACAGTTAGCTGGAGGTATGGCAGACTGCAAACGGCCGACAGTCGGTTGGCAACCCGTACATTTCTGTTGCTAATTCGCTGTTAAAGCGTGCTCTTCAGTTTCAGCCAAAGCGGCAACAATTATTTTTGTGCAAATTCAAAATTCCGTAAGAGAAGACCAACCTCATGAGATCACGGTTACGGTTGATTTGGACCAAGCTTCAGAAACTGAGTAGCACCTTTCAGATGGGATTTTGCTCTTTTTTTTTTTTATCCTTTTAATTTTTTTCCTTTATTTTACTTGGGCCTTTAGTTCACTAATATGTCATCTTGTTGTATTAATCTTGTTTCGTACCTAGCCATGTAAGTGGCCTGCACAGTGACATAAAAATATAAACCAGATACGTTTAAGAAAAAAAAAATAAAAATCTCGAAGGCTTCTTGTTAAATGACTTTGCATGTACATGAAATTGGATGTTCCACGCAGTTTGTGTTGCAGCAAGAATGATAAGTGCTCTGGGTCTCCTCGATTGGCTGTTTCATCAGCTGAAGTTCAGAATTCCAGACAGCGATGCAGAGTTTTGGATAAAGTTAGCTTCTCCGTTGGCTCTCAAATTCCCTTTGGAATTGGCAGACGGTTTTTGGCGCGTGAATTACGATGGCTTCTGTCTCGTAGGCGCCGTGCCGTCGAATTGGTGGCTGTCAACCTCTCGCTCTGTGCACTAGCCTTATCTAAAACCCTGGTCTTGAGAAACTTTGCGCTTTTTCAAACCTTATCTTCAGTTTTGCTGCAGCACAGACTGGGAAATATCTTTGTGCTCTATTGACTGTCTTTTGGTTTTGATATCTGACCTCGTCTACCAAGCCTTCTAGTTTGTCAATTTTAGGGACGCTGGACCTTTGACCAACAGGACGCTCTCTGTCACGGGTTGGGGCCAGGGCAGTCAAGCCTTATGGGCGGAGGGGGTTCCCTTGATCCTCACAAAGCTTCTCCCCCCACTCCTCCGCTACAGCGAAATGCAGAGTGGGGGGTTCTTTTTATCTTAAATTTCCCTTTGTTACCTATTACCGGCCTCCTACGCCACCACTTCATTCGAGTCGTAAAGGATTTCTGTCCTCTCCCACCGAGCTTCACGCCCCGTCTCCTCGCAGAATAGACTTCAGCCCCTCCCAGTTAATTGAACCTCCCCCCTCGCTGCAGTTTGCATTTCGAAGCGAGGCCGCTAGGCGAGCGCACTGCAGACCCCTCCTTCCACGGTACAGGAGCTAGATCAGGATCTTTTGGGAGCCTCAGCTGCCCGTTAGGAAGCTGCCTCATCCCCTCTCCGCCTGACAGATCCCCCTTGGTCAAACTGTGCCTTGTCTTCTTATTCCATCCACGAATAGAAACGCTATCAGTCACCGACTCCCCGGACGTTCTGGACAGGCAGAAATGCCTTGCTGCCTTGGCGTCACTGCGACACGCCAAGTGGTTCCAGGTTTGCATTTTGTTCTTATATTTGTCTTTAAGTAGAAAATTTGTAAAGTCTTTTGACCGTTTTTGTTTTTTTATTTAAAATACTTTAACGTCGGATGATAGTTAGACGTGCTGAACTTAGCGTCTGTCAACGGTACAGTTGCTAAAGAAGCACTTAAGTGAATTAAATGGTCGGCAGGAACCTTTTTTAAAGAATAGATGCATAGCTGCTGCTTTGTGTTAAGAGTAATGTTGCCTTTGTACACGACGGTTGTTGTTCTAAGTGCTAAAATGGTGACGCGAAATACTGTTTACCCTTGACAAAGTAGCACCACGAAAATGAATGTCTGCAAACGAGCAGTTTGGGGGTTTTTATTGACTGTGTGTCTGCTTTTGATTCTTATTCTAGGCCAGGGCTAACGGGCTGAAGTCGTGTGTCATAGTGATACGAGTGCTGCGAGACCTGTGTACTCGGGTTCCTACTTGGGCGCCTCTGAGAGGATGGGTAATGCTCCTTTTTTTTTTTTGTTCGTTTCTTGGGGATTTGGTGCCGCTTTCCCTGAAGCAGCGTTGGGCTCTTCACTCTGCACGTGGCCCATGTCCCAAGTTAAGAGATTTAAACGGTGCGAGCGAAGCTTCTGCCCTTAGAGGTTGCATCTCGGCCGTCCGCGGCGTAAATCGTTTGAGCGGTTCGTTTCTGCAGCGTAAAAATCTCATCGTTTGGGAAGAGGCAGCAGCCTCCAGCCCCGATCGCAGCGCGAGCGCCTGCCGGGCTTCTCTCACTCTTCCAACCTGTCTTTCAGCCTCTCGAGCTGCTGTGTGAGAAATCTATCGGAACTGCCAACAGACCCATGGGCGCTGGCGAGGCTCTGAGGAGAGTTCTCGAGTGCCTCGCCTCGGGGATCGTGATGCCAGGTTAGGTGGTTCTCTGCATTTACATTGCAAAGCGAAGCCGAAATGCGGCGCGGGCGGAGCTCCCAGGCGCGGTCACCTTGCCGTAGCGTTCGAGAAGTCCCTCGTGGTGTGTGCGGGCAGCCTAGACTCGGAGCTCAGACAGCCCCCGGCGTAGACGGGTACTACGGTACCTTGCCGTTACCTAGGGCACGTGAGTTCAGAGCTACGGACCCATGACGTTAAACCCCCCCGTAGAGAGAGGTTCCAGCTTCCACGAGCGTAAAATTTGCTTCCCTGAGGGGTCGTGACCAGCCTCACTGCTAATTGTACGTGTGAAATAGCCCAGGCGAGTTTCACAATGTTGGACATTGGATGGATCATGTCAGTCCGTGTTCTCCGAGAGATGAGTGTTGATTGATGCCAAGGGAATACTTAGTTTAGTTTCTTTAGAAACACCAGGATAATTCTCTGCATATCTTCCTTGTTTCCTGCCTTCAGATGGTTCTGGTATTTATGATCCTTGTGAAAAAGAAGCCACTGATGCTATTGGGCATCTAGACAGACAACAAAGGGAAGATATCACACAGAGTGCTCAGGTATAGTTTTGACTACAGATGTTACGAAAACTTAATCAGTTCAACTGACTCTGAACTTCCATATTGGTTAATGGTAGTATAGTAACCTCACAGAGGTCGCTGTTAACTTTTTTAATATCTAGTCAAGTAAAAGAAATACATATGGGTCCCACACCAATAAGGAATTTGTAGCTTGGCCAACCAGAAGCAAAGTATCAGGTTTTAAATAGTGACTTGCTACCACGACCCGTATTTTGGGTTGAACTGCAAAAATTCAGAGAGTCCTATTTAAACTGATGAGGATTTCTGTGTAGGGGTGGGTAGAATGTTCCTGTCTGAAACTGTGCAGGGAACAGAGAGTGGTGGAGCCTCTTGCGCGTCCCGGTAACACATGTTTAATCTTTCTAGCACGCTCTGAGACTTGCTGCTTTTGGCCAGCTTCACAAAGTCTTGGGGATGGATCCCCTACCCTCCAAAATGCCCAAGAAACCAAAGAACGAAAACCCCATTGACTATACTGGTACGTACTCGGCAGAAAAACCAAACCCAAATCACCTTTCCAAGGCTTTTGCTGCTGCTGTTGCTGAAAACTGGAAGACTGAGGGGGTTTTTGTTACTGCTGTTACAGTCCAGATTCCTCCCAGTACAACGTACGCTGTCACCCCAATGAAGCGTCCAATGGAGGAGGACGGAGAGGAGAAATCTCCCAGCAAAAAGAAAAAGAAGATTCAGAAAAAAGGTATTGAGTTAACGAGAGGTAGGTACAAATGGCTACCCGAGAGCTGTTCGCAGGCCGAGGCGGGGGGCAGGTTGTGGAAGAGCTCTTGCAAGGGTTTGGTCTTGGGTGATGCTGTAAATAGGGGTTACAGGGCATGTGAATTTTAAAAAAACAAACAAAAACCAACACCTTAACACTGTAAGATTTTTACTTGGTATAACTTAAACTCTCACAAGGAGGAAAATGCAGAACTTGTCTGAAATTGGTTATGTTTGTTTGAAAGAGATGATAAACAGCCACAAACTTTTAGTTTTTTTGCTTTGTTCAGAGGAAAAACTCGAACCTCCCCAGGCCATGAATGCACTGATGAAACTAAACCAGCTCAAACCTGGCCTCCAGTACAAACTTGTCTCTCAGACTGGTCCCGTTCACGCTCCGATCTTTACGATGTCTGTGGAAATTGATGGCAGCACTTTTGAGGCATCGGGACCTTCCAAAAAGACAGCCAAATTGCACGTGGCAGTGAAGGTAAGAGCCGGGGGTGTGCCAGCTCCTGCCAGAGGCCTCTCCTTGGGAGGCGGTTTGATTTCTGACCTCGTTAAATTGCAAAGGGGCAACTAAATTGATGGTGATGGCAGCCGGGTGTGAGGAGTGTCCCAAACCCCTCAGGACAGGGAGGAGGGGAGCCAGACACCAGTGTTGTCTGCTGTGTGTGGAGTCTGGGGGCAGAGGACTTCCCAAATCTCAGCGTTTGGGGAATGCCTGGCACCTGGACTGAACTCAAAAAAGGATTCTTGAGCAGTGCTGTTGGGTGTTTCCCCTGAAAGGTGAGCGCCACTCAGTAACCTACTCTCCTTGCTCTAGGTGTTACAAGATATGGGGTTGCCCACAGGAGTGGAAGGCAAAGAATCTGGGAAAGGAGACGAATCAGCAGAGGAAACAGAACAGAAACCAGTCGTTGTCGCTCCTCCTCCTGTAGTAGAAACTGTCTCGACGCCCACTGCTGCCTCCCCTCCTTCAGATCAGACCCCAGAGGTGAGCACGGCTTGGGGGTGAGACAGGCCCCGCTGGGGCTGTGGGGTGAGGTGGGACACGGTTGGAAGGGCCCGGTGGCAGCGGGTTGCTCTGATGGTGTTTTGTACCGTTCAGGTGCCATGGTGGTACAACTGATGAGGTTAAAAAATCAGGGCAGCTCGTTCTGAGCTTACCTCCTTCAGATCTTTTGCAAAATACACGGTTTGGAAGCGGCTTGAGAGACCCTCGTTTTGTTGGGGTTTTGTTTTTTTTTTTGTGGGAGTTTACATCACCGCTTCTCTACTTCCAGAATGTGAAACAACAGGGACCAATTCTGACGAAGCACGGCAAGAATCCCGTCATGGAGCTGAACGAGAAGAGGCGTGGGCTGAAGTACGAGCTGATTTCCGAAACGGGCGGCAGCCACGACAAGCGCTTCGTCATGGAGGTGAGGTGACCCCCAGTCCCTCGTCCCAGCTCGGGTGTCTCTTACCAGGGCTCTCAAGTCAGAATTAAAAATCATAAAATCACGGGATGGTTTGGGTTGGAAGGGGCCTGTTAAAGATCGTTGAGCGGGTGGGGACGTTTTCACAGCATCAGGCCTCATCCAGTCTCACCTTCAGCCCTTCCAACTCCTGGAATTATCTGTAGGCACCACAAAAAAATGGTTAATTTTCCCAAGTGGCAGCTTCTGTTCCTGCCCTTTCTGCTTACGTGCACTGACTTAATCCCTTCCAAAGGTGGAGGTTGACGGGCAGAAATTCCAAGGAGCCGGTTCCAATAAAAAGGTGGCAAAAGCCTACGCTGCTCTGGCTGCGCTGGAGAAGCTCTTCCCAGATGCCCCCGTTGCCATCGAGCAGAACAAGAAGAAGAGAGCCCCCGTGCCCGCAAGGGGGGGCCCCAAGTTTGCAGTAAAAGTAAGTAAATCCACAGTTCTACAGCTTCCTGGTGTAACTTAACAGTTTTGTAGCGCCGTTGTCTCCTGCTCTGTGGTTTTCATCCCTTTTTGGGGAGGGGAAATATTTTAAGGTGTGGAGGGAAACCAGGATCTGCTTGAAAGCATAAATTCATTGAGTTTTACAGAAAACAGCCTGTTTTCTGGAGATGACCCTTACTGGGTGCCTGCCCCCCTGTGTTTCGCTTAGCCCCCTCCTTTCCGAGGCAGGCGGGTACCCGGCACGTTCCGGAGCTCCCGCTGTCCCCCCCCTGGAAAAGTGGGGGGTTTTTTGTTTGTTTGGGGGTTTTATTTTTTTGTCACCTCGGGGGCCAGGTGGTGCATTCTGCAGCCGGGTGACACGTTTTGGTTTTTTTTTTCCTCTCTCCCCTCAGCAGCACAACCCGGGTTTTGGGATGGGAGGCCCCATGCACAACGAGGTGCCTCCTCCCCCCAACATGCGTGGCCGTGGCAGAGGTGGCAACATCCGAGGCCGGGGCAGAGGCCGGGGGGGCTTCGGTGGCAACCACGGTGGCTACATGAATGCAGGTGAGATCCGGCCCCTTCCCACCCAAACCAGTATTTTGTCTCGGAGCGTGACGGGAAACACGAGGCCTTTTGTCTGCTTCCATTTCCTTTTCTTTCAACATTTTTTTTTTTTCTTTGAATCTAGGTGCTGGCTACGGAAGCTATGGTTACGGAGGCAATTCCGCGACAGCAGGCTATAGTAAGTGGTTTTCATCTTAAATTTGGAAACTCATCGAGCTGCTGGGGGTGTGAGACTCGGCGCGGGTTGCGCCGTGCTCGTGCAGGAGCCCTCCTAAGGGGGTTTCTCTCTCTCTTCTTTTTTTTTTTTTTTTTTTTTTTTTTTTTTTGAAGTCATGAAAGGTGGCTTGTGTGCTCGTTAAAAAGTTAAAAACGCGAATCCAGGTGACTTCACGTTTCCTCTAAAACTGTGAATATTTTAAATTTCTCTGCTTTAAGCCATGTGAAGCTATCGGCCACACTTTTGAATGTGATTTCCCTGAAAATACCCAGCGATTGGTCTTGAGAAGAAGCCTTCATTGGGGGGTGACAGGAGCAGAGAAATCTAAAACATGACTTTTTCAAATGTGGCGCATTTTGCCATCTTCAAAAGAATTCTAATTTTTTCTCTCTGCTCTGTCTCCCCCTTTTGTAGGTGACTTTTTCACAGACTGCTACGGCTATCATGATTTTGGGTCTTCCTAGATCATCTAAAAGTATTGCACAAAAAACAGCTTTTTACTCCAATTTTCTCGAACTCCAAAACCCAAAGTGTTCGTGCCGTGTCCCCGTGCTTCACTGGGTTTCTCAACAGTGGCTTTTCACCGCAGCTTGTCTGAAACTCTCTTAGCCTGCAGAACTAAGACAGTGGCAGTTTTTATTGTGATTTGCCTTTGAACTTGGTTGTATCGATGTACACAACAGGGGGAACCAATTATCCGAGAATGTTTTTGTGCACCTCGCACAAATTTCCAAGCCAGCTCCGTTCAGCGTAAAGGCAAAAAGCCCATCTTTGCTTTTTATGGAAAGCATTACTTTATTTTTAAGAAACTGAAGTGTTTTAATCGACCTTTGTCTTAATTTACAGCAGGTTTTGTACAAAATTTTGAGCCTTTTAATAAATCCCAGCAATTGGGTACACGCCTCTCGATATTGGGAAGACTTTTCAACATCTCTTGAACGTAGTACAGCCCAGCTTTTTAAGCATGCAAAATGTTGACTTGTACGTGGAAACCGTGTGTGCTAAAAATTTTAATCCTACATCCTCTGTAACACGCTGGTGGATTCCCGCTGAGGGGTGTGACTTGTCGTGGCTGGTAGCTAGTGTACTCACAAGGTATTGTAATCGTGCTTCCCATCCTGCCACAATAAACATCCAGGCGTTAGGGGTTAGCGTGGACACGTTAGTGACCTCGGAAACGCACCGATTCCGTCGTTAACGCGAAATCCGCCTCCTCCTGAGCCACACATAAAGGGCCAAAAGCACTTAACGGCCAAGCTGGAAAACGCTCGTCGCCCTAAAAGTACTTTTAATCGCCTGGAGAATTAAATCTCACCGGAATCGGGGGGGAAAATTTCCCAATTGGCCAGTCGAGACCCCGAGTCGCTGAATTCCCGAGTGTTTGGTCCTTTGTTCTTGCTGCGGTGGTTGTTTTGCAAACTGTGTCGTGTTTTGTCGCTGGTTTTAGCCGCAAAGCTGCACCTCTGCCTTCATTTAACTTGGGAGGCTCCACCACCTTTGAGTTAACTCGGTACTGAAACCAGCTAAAGGAAAACAAAAACCGTTGGCTGTGGAGCACCAGGTTGTGGGTTTTTTTTTTTAAAAAAAAAAAAAAAGTCCAAGGTGTTTAGTGGATACTTAAAAAAAGAATTATTATAAGGATGCATGCCCTATTTTTTTGTAGAGAGCTGTTGTTTGAGATAATGACTTTTTATACAAGGGAGATCCTGTCCCGAATGAGGTGGCAAAACTGCCCCTTTTTTAAAGCGACTGCGTGTTAAAGTAACACCTCGTGTGCTGGATATTTGTATTCTTTAGCTTTGATTTGGGGAAAGTCGAACATCATCCGATGTCAAACAGCATTAAAACTTCATAGTTAAATATGAAGTGTTGGTGTAAAATGGAAATTCCACGACTCGACTTGGGAGACACCAACTGCCAGCAGCTGCAGCTTGAATTTAACGTGGTGCCAGTCGGAACCCCTCGCTCTGGAGGAACCCCCCACGCCCCGACCAAGGACGGGGAGTTCGGTACACGTGTCTCCTGCAGCCAGGAGATGTTTGTGCTCCCACCGTGGCATTTGGGGCTGGAGATAAATCGATCACAGAACCTCGTTTCTGCGCAGCTAAAGCGTGATCTTCTGCGGAAGAGGAAAAACCAAAAATCTTGTGTAGAAATGTTACTGTAGTGCAGGGGGGGGCGCAGACAAGAAACGATTTAAACGATCAGAAAATTAAAAAGTGAGGTGCGTGGAAGAGCTGCAAACACCGAATGTAGGAACTGAGCCGGGACTCGCCTTCCCCCTGCCTCATCCCCGTAGTTTCACGCGGGGTTGCCCAAGCAAAGGGCGTGAGATTTTACTCTTTTTGACTTCTTTTTAATTAAATTCTCACCCACCTCCTCTGTTCCAGAGGAGGCGCTGGCCAGTCTTTCCCTCTTTTAGAGGTACACGCCGTTACGGACACTGGGGCAGGTTTTTAGTTCGATTCTAGTGTCTTCTGTTCCTTGAAAATTAGTTTCCAGTAGGCCAAGTCTGCCTGTAGAGCAAATCTTCTCCCACTGAGCTCAGCACCGAGACCGCCCCGACGCTCAGCTTGCAGCAATTGGGCGGGGGAAAGAATCACTGGAAGAGCTTGACTGTAGTCCTCTTGATAAATAAAAAGTTAAACCTGGCCTAACTTTGGCCTCCGTGCAGTGCTGTCCCATCTGGCCTCTGGGGGGTGTGCAGAGCCCTTGGAGGGTTTCGGGGACCATGGTAGCACCCCAGTTGTGAGGTAAATAGGATGAGCTCTGCACCCACGTCTTAATTTCTGTTGGATTGTCGCTGCTCACTGACCGTGTAAACCCAGACGGGTGCCTCGGGGCCATCCCCCTGGATGTTGAGTTAATTTCTCTTGGGGCTGCGGAGACGGAGCATCAGGTGCCACTGACGGCGACTTGTCTTGTTTGAACACCCAATTTTAAATCTTTGTAGAGCGATAACTGTCGGTGACTGTAACGCACATTAAAGAAACCGTTGTAGCCCTGAGCTTAGTCCTAAACCCTGGGCTCGTGCTGGAATTAAAGCTGGGGGCGCACGGAGTGGGCGCCGCTCACGGGGCTCTCGGGCTGTGTCTCACGGTTCCCCATCCACCGCTGTTTCACCTGGTGGGGAGTTCCTAAACCCTCCGCCAGCGTAAGAGCAAACGGCTCCCAACCCCCCCCCCCCCCCCCCCCAGCGCTGTGGCCTGGGGGGGAATCTCGCCACGTCTCACCCACCTGCCCCCCGCCCCGTGATGCGCTGCCGGGGCTGATGCTCTTCTCTCTGTTTAGGCCAGTTCTACAGCAACGGAGGCCACTCCAACTCGGGGAGCGGCGGCGGCGGCGGCTCCTCTGGCTACGGCTCCTACTACCAGGGTGGTGATAACTACAACTCCCCGGTTCCTCCGAAACACGGCGGGAAGAAACAGCAGCACGGAGGACAGCAAAAACCCTCCTACGGCTCGGGGTACCAGTCCCACCAGGGCCAGCAGCAGCAATCCTACAACCAGAACCAGTACAGTAACTACGGCCCGCCCCAGGGCAAGCAGAAAGGCTACAACCACGGGCAAGGCAACTATTCCTCCTACTCCAACTCTTACAACTCGCCCGGCGGCGGAGGCTCCGATTACAACTACGAGAGCAAATTCAGTGAGTTGCTTCTCTGGGGAGTAAAATGCAAACAGTGGGTAACTGGGAAATATGCTGGGTCCTGCGTGGAGGAGCCGTGGGACAAGGGGGACGGGTTTGAGCTAAAAAAAGGAGATTTAGACTAGATCTGAGGAGGAAATTCCCCGCGCTGAGGGCGGGAGCCCCTGGCACAGGCTGCCCAGAGCGGCGGGCGATGCCCTGGGACCGTTCAGGGGGCTCTGAGCACCTGGGCGGGGGGAGCTTTGTGGTACCCCCACCCCAACCCCATCCCGATATTTTGGGAGGGTTTAAAGCGCGTTGGTTTAGCTGGTCGAGATCACTGAGGCGTTCTGGAGGAGGAAGGTGGAACTGCCCGCGCTCACTGCGCTCTCGCCCCCCCCCAGGTTACGGCGGCAACAGCGGCCGCGGCGGCGGAGGAAACAACTACTCCGGAGGTGCCTCCTACAACACGGGCTCGCACGGTGGCTATGGGGGAGGCTCGGGGGGCGGAGGGTCCTCGTACCAAGGTAAGCAAGGTCAGTATACGCCATTTCCCGGTAGATTTTTTTTCTCTGATTCTTTACCCCCCCCC
>NW_020799517.1:0-2528 GCF_003259725.1 Athene cunicularia | reverse complement strand
CCCCCGCCCCGTTTCCATGTTGCAGTGCTCTTTGTGATACCGGTCACTAATGGTTGAGTACCTGTAATTCCATACTTAGCTGTATTTTGGGCATCTCTGTATTTAATGGTTTGTTAGTTGCCATTACAACTTTGTCTAAATAGGAAAACGATTTTTTTTTTTTTTTTTTTGGCGTTAATACAATTTCGGTATCCTTTTTCTATTTAAAAATTGACATGGAAGTGTGAACACAGTATGGCTTTAAATAGATAAGGGATATGTCATCTGTTAATGCTTTTGTGAAGTGAGTTAAACGAGCTTTCTGTATTTTAATGCTTTAGTGTTTCAGTTTTATAAGTGAAGATTTTATTTTAAAAACCAGTGGGACAGAGTGGGTTTTGTATGCCTGGATCCCTCAGGCAGTACATCTGGAGTAAGCTGAATGTAGACAAATAAACACAAAACTCTTGATGTCTCGGGCTCCAGCCGTCTGGTTTCACCGCCTGCCGCTGTGCTCCTGCCTCTCCAAAACCCCCTAAATTCAAAATATTCTCCACATCCTGCAATTTTAATGACCTTAAGCTCTTGGTTTTGAGGCTAAACCCCGCCGGGGCTTTGGCCGGGAGATGACGGACTTCCCCGAGCGCCGACCGGAGGAGCGAGCAGGGCCGGATTGTCCTTGGCCAAGACCAAATTATCTCCTTGGCCGGTGGTTAAACGTCAGCGCGGAGCCGCCGGCAGCTGCCCCGGTCCCGCGCCGCGGTGGGTGTCGGGGCGGAGGCGCCGGGTTCCCAGCACAGGGTGGGGCCTTGGAGAAGGGACCCTTGAACCCGACGCCAGGGATTTTTGGTGGTGGCTTACGGCAAACGCTGCCGGGGAACTTCCTGGTGTAGATAATCCACGCGGCTCTGGGGTGACTGCCCGGCCCTGCCAGCTGCCGCCTCTAACCGCAGCGCTCCTCAAAGCTGCCACGGAACTAAAACCCCGGAGCGGCTCCGGTTTATTATTTCAATTCTGGGAAAAGGGGCAGGTCGGCGATTGCTGCCCAAGCACCGTCCTGGGGGATCCATGTGGAGGAGCAGCTCCTGCTCCCAAATATTCCAGCGCCTCTCCGGTGCAGGCAGCTCCCAGATTCCATCTCTTGAACCAAAGCCATGGGCCAGGTGGGATTTTGAGCTCCCAAATTGCCTCTTTTCCAACCAAAATAACACCAGAGCTGCTGGAAACAGCCGGAGCCTTATCGGTTATCGCTCCCGGGCCGCGGGCGCTTTGCATGTGTGTAAACGTGCCGCCTCAGGCGCGGCGCAGTTATTTTGACAAAACTTTGCACCTCGTAGCGGTGGTTCTGGTTCGGCACCGGCGGCCGAGCCCGACCCAAACGCGACCCGTTACCACCCCGATGGCTCTTCTTGTGCCGCCGGCAGCGAGGCCGCGCTGAGTCACCGGCCAAAGCCAACGGTGGCGACGTGAGCCGGTGTTTCGGCGGCACCTTCCCGGCACCGTGGGCTCGTTGCGGGCGAGGCCCGACCTTCGCCCCTCTCCGGAGTTTCGGGGTGGGGACGCTTCCCCCCATTGTGGTGGGAAGGGAGGGGACGGTGCGGGGGGGTAGCACCGGTGGCACGGTGCCGGCACCGGGAGAGACGAGGCGGGTGGCGAGCTCAGTCCGGCTGGCTCCAGCCCTTTTATTACAAATATTGGTTATAAGTTAACACAGGCCCAGTGTCACCGCTGGCCGGAGCATCCAGCCCAGCAGGCTCAGAACACAAACAATTATTAATAATAATAATAATAATAATATTAATAAGATTAATAAAGTGAAGTAGCCGTTCTGGCAAGCGGAACGCATGGCTCCGGCTGCGCAATTCAACTGGTGGCTCAATTTGGGGAGAGAACTGTCCCTGGTGGGGCCGCGGGCGGCACAGGGGGCTCCCCCGGAGACCTGAGGTTTGGAGACGGCCCCGAGCGGCTGCTCGAGAGCCAAAGACTGGCCAGAAAGTCAGCAGAGGGGGTGAAGCTGGCGTATGGCAGCCCGGTGGCACCGGTCCCACCGGAGGCTGTGGGAGGCTCCGGTGGCCCCCGGCACGGCTCAGAGGCCCCCGGCCGTGGCTAACGGTGACACGTCGCCGGCGCCTCCTGGAAGCGGGGCCAGATCCTGAGCAGCTCCTGGGGCTGGTAGTGGTGAACCATCACCAGGCGGGAGAACCGGCACTGCTCGAACTCCAGCCGGACCATGTTGTAGACGCCCCAGGGGCTGGTGGTGGGGCCAAGGCCCAGTGCGTGCAGGCAGATGCCCATGAAAACATCCTCCATGTTCACGACGGGCAGAGTTTGGGCGACGCCGTAAATTTTGGGGGCCAAATCCCCGGAGAGGACGTAGGCGGGTCCGCCGCAGTAGGGCGGGTAGGTCTTGTTGGGGTAAACCTCGTGGGGCACGTACCACTTGGAGCCTTTGTTGCGGAGCGGCGCCGTGCTCTGGTAGAGGTGCCCCGTCATGAAGTTGGTTTTGGGGGGCACCAGGAACTGCCGCACCAGGTACGCCAGGTTGAGGA
>NW_020799516.1:28458-31302 GCF_003259725.1 Athene cunicularia | reverse complement strand
CGCTAGAACCCGGCCGCGTTCGTATTTGTGCTGAATATCGCGGTTCTTGGTACGTCCCCGGGAGAGCTGCCCCGGGGCCGGCGGGACCATGAGCAATCCTCCGAAATCGGGAGAAGTCGCCGTAAGGAACCCCGGTGCCACCCGGGGACCGTTCCCCCGGGTCGCTGGCGAGGGACGGGGGTTTGCCACACACAGACCGCACACGTCCATCACATTCCCTGCAGAGGGGGGTCTGGGGGGGAGGCGTTGTGGCGTTCAGGGTAAGAGATAAATTTGGTAAGAGATAAATCCCCTCAGAGATCAGAGGGACTGGGGGCGGCTGGACTTGCCCCTTCACGGGTTTGCCCCTTGAGACCGGGACTGTTGCTCTGACCCAGCCCCGGCAGCCCGGTCGCTGCAGCTCTGGTCGCATCCGAGAGGAGCCGCCAGGTTCGCGAACAGCACGGTTTATTTTTCGTGCAACACTTACAGATTCTTTAAGATCGCCTGCGATAAATGCACACACCGCAGGTTGGCTCTACAGCACTACGCAAAACCAAAGGATTGCAGTCGCACACACACAGCTCCCAGGGGTCACTCGGCGTAGCCGAGGGAATCTTACCCAAAGGCGTCCTGCTGGGGGGGAGAGCACGCACCCCTCGATCTGCCCCTCCGAGTTGCTGTCGGATCATTGTCCCTCCAAGTTAGGTACAAACTTGGGGTACTGTTTATTGTAGTAGGTATGGTGAGTGGGTGGGACTGGAGGCAAATCATTATTCTATCATTAATACATAATTAGTTTCATGGTGCCAAGGGGTACAGCTGTTTTTTGTGGGAAAAAAAGAGGGAGAACGGGAAGCAAGGTTGACTTGGTATGATAGGTGGAGCTGGGTTGCGTGGGAAGGAAGGGAGGATGAGGCACAGGGCTGGCAGGTTGCTACAAAAAATCACAGTTCAAGGGAATCGAGCAGAACAGGAGATAAGTCTGTCCTTGAAGGGACAGAACGGGACGGCACGGCCTGCGCCCCCCTTGCACTCTCCCTTGGCGCCACATCGAGCTCAAATCACTGGACCAAGGTGCTGTGTTTGTTCTGGGCGCTCGGTGTCAAGGGAAATGTGCGCTTCGCAGACCTCTCACTGGTTTGCTCTTCTGCCTTCCCCACACTTCCGACACCCAATTTTACATATTTAATTTCCAGTACCTGACAGGAGTTCCCGGGGTTCGTTTGCCCAGTCCTGGCACACGCAGGGAAAGGAGAGGGAGGGTCTGGTGTGGGCGAGGGGAGAAGTCCAGGGTCTTCCTCACAGTGGTCGCTAGCTGATGGAAAAGGAACAAGCTTTAGAAAACTGTTTTCTCTTAGGATATTATTACTAGCAGGAATAATTAATAAATAGATATTGTTTTATAGGTTTAATAGAGCACAGGTGCTCTAGGAACAACACTGACAGTTTAAGCAACTTAGAAAGGCTCGGCCATGAAAAGCTCGACATAGATTAAATATCTGTTAAATAGAACATTTTGAGTGTTTTCTCAGGAGTTTGGAAGTGAATTATGATGAAGGTTCTTCAGAAGGTGAGTAACCGTGACGAGGGAAGGCTGCGTCAGTGGGCAGCGGTGTCCGACGAGGGCGTGGAATGGAACGGGTAGAACCAGTGGCAACTGGGGAATCCAGTGGGATTTTGAAAACTGGTGATGAACTGAGAGCTGAAAGCTCCTGGAAAACCCCCGAAACCTCTTTGTGTTGTGGGTCAGATCGTATCTAGAGGCGCTTTCTGGGAGCTGCGGCCGCTCCCTGAGGGACATGCCCCTGGTCTGGGGGGATCCTCTACCAGCTGAGCTCTCAGAGCAGGCGCGCTGCAGTGAAGCCCAGGTGCCTCCTTCCTAAACCAGCAGAATCGCCCTCCCCAGAACAGGGTCCCTGTGTCTCTGTTCCAGCCCCCCCTTATCGTACTTTTCCTATTCCAGGGGTTGCCCAAGTGCCTGCTGAAGGCCCAGAGTCTCCTCCCAGGGATTTTTCTGTCGGGAGCTCGACGAGCGTTTCGGTCCCACCCAAACAGACAAAGGGACCTCAGGAACCACCTGAGGCTCAGGAGTCCTTGAGAAACAAGGGAAGCAAAGCACAAGCAAAGCTCCCAGACATCCCTGATCATTGTCAGGAATTCATTCTTTTGAGCCCTCTCACCTCCGCGGCGTGGGGAGCCCTGAGCAGCGTCCCAGGGCATCCACTGCCAGGGCTCGGAGGGGCCAAGGGCCACCTACAAAATCCCAGGAAGGAGCCGGCGATGCCGGGGCCATTCCAGGGCATCCTGAGCCCTGTGGGAGAGCGGCTGGACCGAGCAGGGGCCTCCCCGCGGGGCTGGGCGGGATGAGACCGCAAGAGGGTCACAGAGCCCCAGGGCACGCCCCGGGGGAATCGGTAAAGGCCAGAGCTCGGCTGCAGCCGACACCGGCCGGTGCTGGGTCAGGCAAAAAAGGGCTTTTGTAGGTAAGTCTATCAGCAGAGGCCGAAAGGAAACGCGGGGCTGGTGCGTGTTGGAGGTGCTCACCTGGGCGGCGGCGACGGGAAAACACGGAGGCGTTCGGTGCTCCCGGGCCTCAGCCCCGAGCAGCACTGACAGACCCTGGGCCGCACCGACCCTGCCTTGGGCCGCTGGTGCGCGAGCCGGGACTTGCCCTCTGTGGCCGCGGAAGTTACCGGGGACCAGCGGCCTCGGCCGAAGGATCACAAGTCCCCGGGGCGGGTGGGACTCGCCCCGGAGGGCTGGAGGCGCTGGCGGGCGCGGCGGCAGGAGCCCTGAGCATCGTGTGCCAAAGGGCCGGGCACGCCGGGGAGCCCCCGCGGGCAGGCGCTGCCAACGTGACAC
>NW_020799516.1:19436-25881 GCF_003259725.1 Athene cunicularia | reverse complement strand
GTGGGAGCGAGGGCGGCGGAGCCCAGCACGCCGGCAGGGGTGGAGCGAGGCTCCAAGGAAGGGGATGAGCTGGTTCTGGTGGCTGTGCCGGCACAGCCCGTCCCGGTGCCTTTCTGCAGCCTCTGTGGCAGTTCCCCTTGTGGGTTTTGTTATTCCCCGCTTTGCTAACCTGAAGAAAATGCCTTGCTAGTAGAAAACTAAACGCTGTTTCCAGGTTTGCGTTAGCGGATGGTGGCCTGTGGTGGGGGGTCTCTGTGTGGGGAGGGGGGGGAATGTTTCCCTCCTCCCTTAGGAGCTGAAGTTGCCCATCGTCTTCCCACCCTTTTCAGCCAGTTCTGTGCATCCCGGGTTGAATTTGTCTGTCTGTTGCTTCCAGCTCGACTTGGCGGATCTGCAGAAGGAGCTGGATAAAAGCCAGAGCATGTTCCCCGAGAACCCCTCGGTCTGGGTGAAGGACCTGGCCGGGTACCTCAACTACAAGCTGCAGGCGCCCAGGAGCGACCCCCTGCTGAGCCAGCACCCCCACGGTCAGTGCTCCCCAACCTGCCGCGCTCTGCTTGGCCACGGGGCTGGCGGGTGCCCAGCCTCCGGGACGGCTCAGCGTGGTCCTTAAACCCCGTGGGGCCGTGCAGAGGCGTGATGGAGCCTCCGACCGCTCCCCCCCTGCCCTGAGACAATCTCACAGAACCATTTCATTTGGAAAAGGGCCGGGAGATGATCGAGCTGACTGCCTTGGTCCCGGCGGGGAGGCTGGGAGGAGCTCGGGGCTGTTCTCAGCTGGGTTTATCTCACCCGTGTGTCTCAGAGCAGAGGCTGAAGGCCGCTCGCTAAAGAGGCTGTTTGGGAGGTGTTGGAGTGGGCAGGACCAAAACAGCCACAGATGTGAAAGGAAAAAATTTCCTGAGACAAAAGGGGTCGAGCCTGTCCCACAGCCCGGGCTTGTTCCCTGCACGCTGAGACGTTTGGGCTTGGCTTTGATTTCTCTCTCCGCTCCAAACATGGGGTGGTTTGTTTTTTTTTTTTCCTGTGCCAAAACCTTCTTAGGAAACTTGGTAACAGAAAAGGCACAAGTCCGTGTTCTTTGTTCAGCAGATAAAAGGGGGTTATTTGCTTGATTCTGTGATACTGCTGCAACCGACTTCCCTTGACTACAAAGAGGATAAATTGTCTGCACGTTGGCGAATTAGAACCTCCCCTTAGTCACCTGTTTCCGTAAGGGCCCGTGAGCTGCGCCTGCTCCCACGGGATTCTGGAATCTCTCGCGGGTGTCCACGCTCTGCAAGGGCTGTTCTGCCTGGGTTTCCCTTTCACGCACCATCCCTCGGGCTGCCCTGGCCCTGGGCGCTGGCGGCGGGGGGGGAAGGAGCAGAATATCTTCTCCAAACCCGCGTCTGTCCCGTGGCGGCAGCGCTGAGCGAAGCGCAGCCCTTGGAGCCCCAACTGGGCACGTCCGGCACAGGAGAAGGGACCCAGCGCCCAGCTCCGTGGCACTGGAGAGCCGCTGGCTGAGCTCTCCCTCCCCTGCTCTTGGCTCCAGACTACCCGTACTGCCTGGTGAGCAAGGACCTGCGCAGCATCATCCGGTCCCTGCTGGGAAGGTCGTCCGGCGTGCTGGAGCTCTTCTTCGACCACTGCATCTACACCATGCTGCAGGAGCTGGACAAAGCCCCAGGTGAGACACGCCCGGCGGCACCGGGGCTCTTCCCCACGGTGGTTTGGGGCTGGGGGTCTGCAGGGTCGCTGCTGGGGGTGGGAACCTGCTCCCCCTGCCCGGGTGGGTGCCCCAGGCACTGCAGGGTCGGGGCCTCTCGGGCTGGAGGAGCGGAACAGGCATCGGGGGGGTGAGAGATGAGCCCAGCACAGCGCCGGTGTCCCAAACTTCGGAGTCCTGTCCCTTTTCCTTTTCCTCAGTACTCAGCATTAACATATATCCTCCTAATCCACTTTTTTTTTTTGGGTAACGTATTAGGTTCCCTACACATAAAGGCCTCAACATAAGACCCTTCATCCCATTTTCCCAAGCAACAACAGAACAGCATCAGTTGTAACACGGTGTTAAATCACAAAGACCCGTTTTCCGGCCACCGTTCACCATCATTTAGTCATTCAGCCACTGTAGGTTGCAATATTTTTTTTCTTCCATTTTATCCTCGGACATTGGATTTCGCCTGAACTGTTTCCAGTTTTTTCAAAGTACAACCCGAAGGGCTACAGGGAGGACTCGTGGATCGGCTCATTCCCCTTCCACCCAAACAGGCTCTGACCCTGTGGTTGGTGATTCCCTGGCACACGCTCGGCTCTGACCCCCTGATTAATTAAGACCGAGCATCTACATGTCACTTTATCGCCTTCTGCGGAAGCAATTAAACTAGATTTAATACTCACCAATCCAGGAATTTTGCCCCCTGTACAAAAATCTCCATTCAGGCCTCACACCTTTGAGTCACTCGTCATCCCGACCCCAGAAAGCGGCCATCGGAGTCCCCGGGGCTCCGCTGGGGAGGGCAGGATGGAGGGGATGAGGCCTTACACCAAAACCACCATCCCCATAATCCCGGTGCTTTTATCCAACGAGCCCAAAACCACAGCGAGTGGCGGTCGTGGTTCCACCGGAGTCTGCGCCGAGGTGGGTGCTGGGTGGGGTCCCAGAGCCCCGGGTGGCGCCCGCTGGGTGTTTGGACCCCCCAAGCGCCGTTTTCCTTGCTCTTTACCAATCAGTTTGGCCCCTCCTCGTGCTTGTTGCTCCTCGCAGGGTCTCGCCTCCATTTAATGTCACAATATTCTGGTTTTTAACCACGCGTGTTCCACGAGGAAGGGGCCTTTTTCCTGCTCGAGGGTGGGTTTTCCCGGTGTTAATGAGGAAAAGTTCACCCCTAGTCCACTCAATTCTGTCCTTGGGTCAGTTAACAGCTTTTGTTCCACTGTGCTTATCTCCCAGCTCGGTGGTTTCGTGGTGTGTCCCCCCCTGCACTCAGCTGGGGGTTCCCTTGTTTCAGTCACAGCGTTGCTGCTCCGGGGTTGCTCCCTCGGTTTTGCCTTTTCCTTCCCCAGTTCTTGGCAGTTTTTCACGCCAGGTTGTAAAACGGGGCCTTTTGGCCTCCTGAAACTTGGCAAAAGCTGGTTTGGGGCTGCGCTGCGGGGGTGGGGGTGTTCCCCATGGGGCTCGGGGCCCCGGCGCAGCGGCCGCTCCTGCCCTCAGAGCGCGGCAGCCCGCGGCCCCACGTGTGGTTTGTTTCCAAAACCCGCCCAGTGGATCCAAACGCGGGGAATAGCGTGAGATTTTGAACCCTCTTCTGAGCATGAGCGAGAGGGCAAGGAGCCCAGGGAAGCTCCTGGAGTTGGGTCCGTGCCCGTGCCTGGCGCTGTTTCACAGGGCAGAGCTGGCCGGGGGGGTTAGGAAGCTGCTGGTGGGTGTGTGAGGGCCTGTGGGCTCTGTCCTGCTCCTATGGGCTGGAGCCTTGTGGGGGGGTCCTGGGCAGAGAAGGGCCAGGGGGGGTCAGGACCCACACCACTGTGGTGGGGAGCTTGGCGGGCAGGTCTGTGCAGAGGGGGATGTCACCCCCCGATTTCTGGGGGTGCCACAGCGGGGGAGGCGTCGGATCTAAATCCAGAAAAAAAACTTCTGTTTCTTGATTATCATCACTGATTAAAATCCACTACAGTCCCCGGCCTCAGCTGGATTCTCTCCTGGTTCCAATCCTTGCTGCAGCCTCAGGGTCATCCCTGGGGTCATCGTCTCCTTCCTCTTCCTCCTGCCAGTTTTCATCTCGCACAATTCCGAGACAGACTTGGGGATGTTCTGTTCAAAGCTTGGGCAGAGCGAGCGGTTTCTATGTGCTGAATTCTCTTAATCTGGCAAACCCCCGTGTTCAGTCAATGAACCGTCCTTGGTTAAACCGGCTGTGTAGGATTAGCCCGGCTGGGATTTAAACCGGCCTTGGGCTGGGGCTACACAAGCAGCAGGCTGAGGACCCTCTCCAGGCCTGTTGAGCAGCGTTCCGGCCGCCCTGGGAATGTTACAGGGTCGCTCAGTCCTGAGCACGTTTCACTGGGCCTTAAAACCTATTTCAGACTCACCAGAGGTTGTGTTTAACGTTATTCTGTGCCTCCCTGTGCTCCCTTTCAGGGGAGTCGTTGCATGGGTACAGGATCTGCATCCAGGCCGTGCTGCTGGACAGGCCCAGAATCGCCACCATGAACCTGGGCAAGGTGAGCTGGGGTTGGGGGGGCCCCCAACGCAGCCACGCTGCTCCCCCCGCCCCGAGGCTGCCCCCCAGAAATGAGGGAACTTTGGGGCAGAAAAGGGGATTTGGGGGTTGCGCTTCTCCACAGCAAGCGGGTGATGGTGGTGGCTCAGCAGCGCCACGCGGGGCCGGTGCCTCCGCTCCCCCAGGTTTTGGGGGTGCACTCGCCCGGCACAGGGTCCCTCAGGGTGGGAGGGGGGGCCGGGGGCTGCTCCCAGGCCCGGCAGAGCCGTGGCGTTGGCCTGGACGGGCGGAGGGTTTTCTCAACGCCTCTCCTCTTGGCCGCAGTACCTGGAGGTGTTGCGGTCCCACCAGAACAGGCCGGCGAAGTGTCTTACCGTCCTCTGGGCGCTGGGACAGGCCGGATTCACCGACCTCCACGAGGGCCTGAAAGGTGAGAGCATCCCCGGCGGGGAGGGGGGCGGAAAGCTGGGGCGGCCCCTGGTACTGCTGGTGCCTCTCTGCTCCCCCCAGTGACACCGCCCGGGCGTGGGGGCTGCTTCAAAACACACCATCCCGCTGCCGGAACACCGGAGAGGGCACCCCGGGGCCGTGAGGCACTCATCTGGGAATGAAATCTTTCCATTTCGGTTGGAAAAAACTCAGGATTGTTGGGTTCAACCCAGCTGGGGTGTCCCCAGCACCATGTCGGGGTTTGCTGCCCGGTGTGACGCTGCTCACCATTCCCTGTGGCTTCGATTCCGTCTGTGGTCCCGGCACCTACACGGTGCCCTGCGGCCCCGGGAAGCTCGTGCCCGGGGCAGGGGCCAGCGGGAGCCCTCCCGCCCCCCGGTCTCACCACCGCCTCTCTCCCGCAGTCTGGCTTGGCGTCATGCTCCCGGTGCTCGGCATCAAGTCTCTCTCCCCGTACGCTGTTGCCTACCTGGACCGTCTGCTGACGTGAGTGACGCCTCCTCGCCTGACTTTTGTTCACAGAAATCGGCGCCCCGGGCGGGTCCGCGCTGTGCTGGGGGGGGGGCGGAAATTATCTCTGATCTGTGGGTGCTGCTGGCGGGGTGGGGCGTCTGCGCTGCCCTCATGATGCCTCTGTGGCTGCCGGTTGTGCTGCAGAAATGCCGGGTTTCTGCATGGGTTCCCTCGCCGCGGTGCGGAGCTCTTCCCCGCGAGGAGGAGGAGGAGGAGGGTGGCGTTTGCCTGGGGGTCGGGACGGGTGGCTCTGGTGGCCTTCATGTGGGGGGGGGCAGCCGCTGTCCCCCAACAGCAGCTTTGTGCCCGGGCTGTGATCCGAGCGCTCTGGGCAGGGTGGTTGTGTCTGTCCAGGCCTGGGGGGAATTTCCCACAAACCAAGTGCCCCCCCAGCAGGGTTTTGTGCTCATTTTAGACACAAAACTCAGAGGTTGGGACTTTTCCAAATGCACCTGTTAGATCCAGATCGCTTCCTGATTAACATACAATTAGCATGGCTTAAATAACGCTTCTGCTGCTCCCCATGCCCAGGGGAAGGGTCTTAACCCCGGGCAGGGGCCTTTTTGCCCCCCGGGGGGGTGGTTTTAAGTATTAAGGAATCCCAGACGTTCTCTTTCATGGTCCAGGATGTTTGTCCAAGGTTTGGAGATCAAAGCTTGTTCTTAATAGACTTCTTATCAGTAATCAGGGTTACCTGGGCCACTATTCAAAATCTTGTCCGACCGGGTTTCAGAAACCTGAGAATTGTCCCTGCGCGTGCCGTAGCTGCAGCTGCGGGTGCAACCACGACCCGCGGCCTCTGGCAGCCCACGGGGAGATGGGGAATCTGGGGGGCAGCTCTGTGGCAGCTCCCAGAGCTTTTATTTAAGCGTTTTGGTGTTTTTTTTCCCTGCTTTACCTTAACAAGAGCGCTGCACTTGATTTTGCCGCAGGGCAGATAGAGCCAAATGTCACAGTTCACCCTCATCTCTCCGACCCTTGATTGAATTGGTTTTCTGTAGATTCTCTCCTCTGACCACGTTTCATTTCCCACCGGCCTGGCCCCGCACTGGGCTCAGTGGCCTCTGCGGCTCACGGCCTCTGTCTCTCTGCGCAGGATGCACCCAAACCTGACCAAAGGCTTCGGCATGATCGGACCCAAGGATTTCTTTCCCCTCCTGGACTTTGCCTTCATGCCCAACAACTCGCTGCCGCCCAGGTACGCCGACAGCCCCCCGGCACCCCCCTGCCCGCGCCAGCTGCGCCATGGGGCCAACACCCCACTGGCCTGGCTG
>NW_020799516.1:15772-18073 GCF_003259725.1 Athene cunicularia | reverse complement strand
GGCGCCAGGCAGGCGGTGCTGGCCCCTGCCCGCCCTCCCAGCTGCCCGGTGGGTGACACTGGTCTCACTGGGAAGCCGGGGGTGGGAGGGTGGAGCGGCCGCTCCGTGACGGGGCCTCGTCCTTGGTCCTCTCGCCCGCGCAGGAGCTGCTGCGCAAGATGAAGGGTCGGGGCTTCCCCTGGTCGCGGCTGCTGCTCATCCTCCTGGTCTTCGCCACCGGGTTCCTCCTGCATGACGTCCGGACACATGGATCCTTCCAGGGTAAGCCCCCGGCTCCGCTCGGGGCTCGGTGTCGGGGCGAGGAGAAGCCCCTCCACAGCCCGGCCGTGGCCCAGGCGCAGCGCGGCCCCCTGGGTCTGTCTTTGGGGGGTACCTGGGGGTACCTGAGCTGTTGTCACGGCCCAGACTGGGAGCCCAGGGAGTTGTAAAGGTTCTGTGATCCCTTCGGGTTCAATTAAGGTGAAACGACAACAAACAGCCAGTTAAAATGTTTTACTTGGGGTAGAAACAATTCAAGCTTGCGAAAGGGTAAGAAGCGCTGTCGTATTTTATAAATCTATAAGGAAAGGAAAGGAAAAGGAAGGAGAGAGTCAAAGGAATACGGATCCCCGCCCCTGGATCCAGCCTTGTCTCAGGTCCAGGATCTCGGGTGGGGGCCACACACCCAGCACCGTTTTCTGTCACCCTTTAAGTTCATCTTAGTGGCTGATTTGCATACGAGAAGAGGCGAGGCAGGTATTTAATGACATCATTTGCATGAGAGCCAGGGAGAAAGGGGAGCGGGGCTCTGTGTGAGCGCTGAGGGGGTGCGGGGAGCACCAACCCCTCCTCCAGTTGAGTCAGTGGCTGTGCTCGCCCCCCGCCCTTTATTTTTTCCTCAGTTCCCGCAGATTTTTGCTGAATTCCTGCTTCTTGAACAATCCTCCAGCTTCTGGGGCAGAACGCCCACCTCTTATCAGCCTTGTCACCTCTTCTGGAGGCGGAGCCAGTGATGAGTGTCCTTGTGCTGGATCAGAGATCTGGCTTCACCCAGCCCACCTCTCCCCCGCTTCGAGGCTTATCTGAGGAATTTGGCAACCGGGGAGCAGGGGGGTGCAGCCTTCCATACGCTCCCGCTTCCCTGGGGGACGTTCCTTAGACTCATCACAACGGCTGCAGCTTCTCCTTGGGGGTTTCTGTGCCCGTCAACGTTTGAGGCATCAATTCCTCCTGCTGGCGCTGCAGACAGACCCCCCGCCCAGCCCCTCTTGGCGGGGCGTTTCCCCCCGGGCTGCCCTAACCCAGGTTTTCTCTCTGCTTGGGAGCTCCTGCCGCATTCTGTCCCATCTTGGAGCCATTTTTCAGAGGTGTTGTGTCCCTGGGGAGAGGCCCCGGGGCCAGACGGAGCTGAGGGGTCGCTCAGGGAGCGGTTCTCCTCTCTTCCAGCCTCCTCCTGCGCCCGCCTGCTCCGCTCCTCGGGCGTCCTGCCGGCCGCCCAGCGCCTCTGCCAGAAGCTCTCCCAGGGCTGCCTCGAGGGCTACAGGTCAGTGCTTGGGGGGGGGTGAGGCTCTTCCCTCAGCAGGGCCCCCACTTTGCCGGGGAGAGTCCCCTGCGCTGCCGGGAAGGACTCTGAGCCCTGCGCTCGAGTTCTCCCGCTCCCTCCGATCTCCCCCAACAGCAGCTTCGTGCCCGGGCTGTGATCCGAGCGCTCTGGGGGGGGTGGTTGTGTCTGTCCAGGACTGGGGGGGAATCTCCCACAAACCAAGCACCGCCCCGCCAACAGGTTTTCACGCTCCTTTTAGGCACAAAACTCAGAGTTTGGGAATTTTCAGAACGCGCCTGTTAGACCCTGATTGCTTAGTGATTAACATACAATTAGCACTAAATAATGCTTCTGCTGCCCCCCATGCCCAGGGGAAGGGTCTTAACCCGCGCAGGGGCCTTTTTTTCCCCCTTTTTTTTTTTTAATATTATAATGAAAGTTGTTCACCTGCTGGCCATGCAGAAGTTAGTTCTGTTACCAAGTTAGTTAATCGCCGAGTCTCTTTGCCAGGCTGTCCCACAACTCATCCTCAGCACAACCCCAGACTTTCTCTTGAACAGGACATTCTGCCTGTTTTCTAGGGTTTGGAGCTCAAAACTTATTCTTTACAAATTTCTTACCGCTCCCCATGTGTGCGGTGACTAGAGCTCCTGCGCAGTCGCTCACCGTGGCTGGGGGCAGGTGTGACACACACTGTGCCAGCTCAGCCCCCGCGTGTCCCCGGGCGGTGCCGGTGCCCCGGTGCCGCCATCCAGCGCCGCTCGCCCTTCCCCAGGTGG
>NW_020799516.1:8989-12825 GCF_003259725.1 Athene cunicularia | reverse complement strand
GCCCCCATTTCCTGCCCCCCCTCCCTCTTTGGCATTGCCCCTCGCTGTGTTGGCCAGCTCCGAGTAGAGGAAGGGGGTCTCTGTGCCCCCCACTCCCCCTCAGGAGCTGCCTGGGGCTTTGCTCCTCTGAGCCCCAGCTCTGCACGAGCAGCTCCCCCTGAGCATGCGCTTCTGAGGGGCTTTGGGCATCCCTGTTTTGCTTTGAGGGGTTCTCTTTTGCCTTGGAGGGCCCTTTATTGCTTGGGGGGGTCCCTGTATTGCATCAGGGGATCTTTTTTTGACTTGGAGGATCCCTTTATTGTTTCAGGAGGTCTTTTATTGTTTCAGGGGGGTCCTGTACTGCTTCGGGGGACCCTTTATTGCTTTGGGATTGCCCCTGGCATCCCCCAGGGCAGGTTCCCATCAGGCAGACAAAGCTGTGGCAGGGCTGTGACTGACCCCAGCCCTTGGGGGGCATCTCAGGGTCCCAGACCCTCTTTGCTTTTCCCCTTTTCCCAGCTGCGGGAGGGCCCAGGGTGTCTCTGCCCCGCTGCTCCCTTCCCCAACAGCCGCTGGGGCAGTGGGAGGTCTCGGTCCCAGAACACCGGGCATGTCGTGGGTCGTGTGAGGAAGCTCCTCTCATCTCAAGAATTTCTCCTCAGAAATCAGAGGAGAACTAATGCCTGGCTGAGGGGAGGGAGGGCAGCGTCGGTCTCCAGGTGCCTCAGCGGATAAAAGCCCTCCTGGCCCCGCAGACTTCCCGCAGGGCGGGGATCCAAAGTGCCTTTTCTTAGACGAGGGGTTTGTGGAAAGGGCTTTGTGGAGAGCGATGAGAGCTTCAACCCCCAGCAGTCGCTCAGCGGCGAGATCGGAGCCTCTGCGGGTCCCCGAGGCTCTGGGGATCGCGGCAGGGCTGGCTGCTCCCCCCCACCCCTCTGCGGGGGCCATCGGGGGGATCTCGGCGGCATCGAGCCCTGCAGCTGGTCCCCACCGGGTTTCTCTCTTTGCCTGGCCCCGCGCTGGGCTGTCCCGGCAGCAGGGGAGGGTCAGGCGGGGGCCGCTGGCTCCTGGGGCGCCGAGCTCGGGGCTGTGGTCGCTGAGCCACTGCCCTCACCCCGCAGCCCCCTCGACTCCGTCTACTACCACCGGGAGCTGCTGTGCCACTCCCTGGACAAGCTGCGCGTGGACCTGCTGACCGTCACCTCCTGTCACGGCATGTTGGAGAAGCGGGAGCCCCGCCTGGACAAGCTCTTCCCGGACACAAGCACTCCCCGGCCGCGCCGCTTCGCCGGGAAGAGGGTGAGCTGCTGCCCCAGCGGGAGAACCTCGTGTCCGGGGGGCTGGAGAGCCTCGGGCGGGAGCAGGGGGGGTCTGGCCGGTCCCACCCGGAGCCCCAGCGCAGCCGCTTCACCTCAGCTCCCTGAAACTGTCCTCTGGGAGTCCCGGTGCCCATTCTCGGGGCAAAAATCAGCGTTTCCTGCGAGTTCTGTTCCCAGAGAGGGGCCCTGTGGGAGCTGATTTATGCCTTTTTTCTTTTACACTTTTTGCAGTCAGGCTTGAGCAGGATCGCTCGGGGCTTTTCCCTGGGGCACTTCTGTGGGTCCCTTTGGCCTCCCACAGGGACCAGCTGCCTCATTCCCAGGAGGGCCATGGGCCGGGGAGCCACCCAAGACCTTGTGTTACCCCCCTGAGGTCGGAGGCTTCGGCTCTGTGCGGGCAGCTCGGCCCCCGCCTGCGGTGCTGCCACTGTTCCCCACAACGCAGCTTCGTGCCGGGGCTGTGATCCAAGCGCTCTGGGCGAGGTGGTTGTGTCTGTCCAGGCCTGGGGGGAATTTCCCACAAACCAAGCGCCCCCCCCCCAGCAAGGTTTTTTGCTCCTTTTAGACACAAAACTCAGAGGTTGGGACTTTTCCAAACCCAATTGCTTAGTGATTAACATACAATTAGCATACGGTTTAAATAATGCTTCTGCTGCTCCCCATGCCCAGGGGAAGGGTCTTAACCTAGGCAGGGGCCTTTTTGCCCCTGGGTGGGTCTTTTTTAATATTATAATGAAGGCAGTTCACTGTCAGGACACTCAGAAGTTGGTTTCATCGCCAAGTTAACTGATTGATTAATCACTGTCAGGCTGTCACATAACACCATTCTCTCTGCTGTCTTTATGCCCCAGGACGCTCTGGTGATTTTCAAAGCTCTGCAGAATAAATCCTATTCCTTATAAATTTCGGTGTCTCACCTGAGCAATCTCATTCTTACCCCAGGGCTGCAGTAGCCGTAGTCACCACCACAACCCTTCCCCGTGTCCTGATTACAAACAGGAGCCTCAGGGCAGGCCAGGACCCACCATCTCCCCTCTCTGTTTGCCCCCAGGTGTTTTTTCTCAGCAGCAGAGTCCACCCAGGGGAAACACCCTCCAGCTTCGTCTTCAACGGCTTCTTGGACTTCATCCTGCGGGAGGAGGATCCCCGCGCCCAGATGCTGCGGCGCATGTTTGTCTTTAAGCTCATTCCCATGCTGAACCCCGATGGGGTGGTGCGGGGCCACTACCGGTGAGTGAGGCGGCCGCGGTGGAAGGACCCACCCCTACCCCCAGGGCTGTGGGGCAGGGGGATAAGCAGAACTTGGGGGTTGAGATGCGGTTGGACGTGCCGTGGGGAAGTCGGCTCCGGTTTCATCAAAGCTCGTTTTTCATTCCTCCAGGAGTTTTACCGGCCTCCGCTGACACGGCCGCAGTGGCCGAGGCACGGGGCGGCTCGGCCCTTACCCTCCCACAATTTAACTAATTGGCTGTTCTCACCCAAAATCAACCCCCCTCGAGGCAGCCGTGGGACTTCCTGCCCCGTGGAGAAGCCATCCTGCTCCCCAGGGAATCCTCCCTGCGTGTGACAGGGACTCTGACCCCTCTCGGGTGGCCTTTGGCTGCTATCCCGGGGGGCCCGGGTGGGTGGGAGCTGGGGTCACGTCTCACGGGGGCACAAGCCAGCACAGGCACTCGGCTGCCTCGGGGCCGTCTCTGTCCCCTCTCTGAGAGGGGATGGTATGGCCAGGTAAAAAAAACAGATAAGAACAATTTCATCATCGAAATAAAAATTTAATCACTGAAATTATTTAGTGATGGAAATTAAATTAGAATTTAATAATTGGAATAATTTGGTAATTGGCATAAAAACACAATTTAATAATTGGAATAATTTAGTAATTGACATGAAATCACAAATTTGACAACTGAAACCGTTTGATAATTGACACGCAGGGTTACAGTTTAACAACTGAACTAATTTAGCCATTGACACGAAACAATCCTGATGCTGATGGTGACAGCAGCAGCGCAGTGACCCCACAGGGGCTGCCCCCACCTGCTCCGGGGAGGAGACTCCCGAGGCGGGACCCGGGCGGCTGGAAGGTCCCGGGTTTCTCATGGAGCCGCCCAGGTGTGACCCACGTTGTCGGGGGCTGAGCCCCACGCTGGCTCGGGGACGTCCTGGCTGCTAAGGAGGAGGGGAAAAAAACCCAACCGCAACGTCGGCTCTGAGCCGAAAGCAGCGGCCTCTGCTCTCCCTGCAGAACCGACTCCCGCGGGGTGAACCTGAACCGGCAGTACCTGAACCCCGACGCCGAGCTGCACCCCGCGGTGTTCGGGGCCAAGGCCGTTCTGCTCTACCACCACGTGCACAGCCGCGTGCTGCCTGGCTGCCCCGACTGGAGAACCTTCGTCTCCCCGCTTGGCCCCAGCTCCCTCAGCGCAAAATCCTCCAACCGCCCCGGCGGCAGCAGCGCCCCGGCCCCGGCGCTTGTGGAGCTGGAAAAAACCAACAACCTCCGGAACTCGGGCGGTGCTTGGCGTGCCGGGCCCTGCC
>NW_020799516.1:5501-8939 GCF_003259725.1 Athene cunicularia | reverse complement strand
CGCCGCCACGCCGCCTGCCGCCGCCCCGGAGCTCTGGATCCTGCCGTCGAGCCGCGGCGCCGGGCGCTGCCAGGAGGGAGCCCAGAGGCCTCTCCCTGAGAGCATCCCCCCCCAGGACAGCGGCCTGGCCTACTACGTGGACCTGCACGGGCACGCCTCCAAGCGCGGCTGCTTCATGTACGGCAACAGCTTCAGCGACGAGAACGACCAGGTCAGGGTGGGGGGCGGAGGGGCTGCGCCAGGCGGGGGCCCCAAATCCCCCCTGGGGTCCCAAATGCTCCCTCCTGCAGCTGGGGGGGCTGGGAGCTCCCCATCACCCAGAGACAGAGCTCCCTGCTGGACCGGGCTGGTGCCCTGCCCGCTTCGCTCTGCTCCCCTTTCCCCTTCTCTGTCTGTCTGTCTTTCCATCCGTCTTCTGTCTGTCAGTCGGTCGGTCTGCCTGTCTTTCTCCTTTTCTCCCTCCCCTCCTCCCTTCCCTCCTCTCCCCCCTGACCCTCTCGGGGGGCAGCACCCGGTCTCGGCTTTGCCCCCGCTCACGGAGGAGCCGCTGCTCCTTCTCCGGAGGGTGGGGGAGAGCTGTGCTGCCGCGATCCCTCCTCTTCACCTCTGAGGGACCCGGCTGCTGCCTCTCCCTGCTGGGGGCGGGCAGGGGCGGGCAGCACCCCCCGGGCAGGGCTGGACCCTGCGAGGCGCCGGAATTAGGCAGAGGGGTCCCCAGCCAACAGCCCATGCACCCCAGAGCTGGCGGTGCTGGAGCAGGACAAACGGCCAAAGGCTCCCCCCACCTAAAAACAACCCCTCTGTGCCCCTCTCTGTGCCTGGCAGGTGGAGAACATGCTCTTCCCCAAACTCATCTCTCTGAACTCGCCTCACTTCGACTTCACGGGCTGCAACTTCTCGGAGAAGAACATGTACGCCAGGGACAAGCGGGATGGGCAGTCGAAGGAGGGCAGCGGGCGCGTGGCCGTCTACAAAGCCTTGGGCATCATCCACAGGTAGGCAGCGAGCCCCCCCAGCCCCGAGCGGGGGGTCTGCCTGGACACACAGGGCCTTCTGGAAAGTTGGCACCAGTTTTAGGGTGGCGGCTGTGTCCTGCCCAGCTCTGCGCTGGGGCTCCGCGCTCCCGAGCCGCGGGCCTGGCGGTTTCTGGTCCTTGGTGTTGCGCCGGGGTTTTCCAGGAGGAATTCTCCTCTTCCCCAGATGTTTGTGTTTGTGTTGAGCTGTAATTAAAACCTGGTTAGTTGGAAGGGGCTCAGCTTCCCGCCTGCCAGATGGCCCTGCGAGATTCCAGCCTCCGCAGATGGGGGACTCTGGGAGCCAAGGATATTTGTGTGCCCCGGAGCCGCCACGCGCCTCTCCCCCGACACCGCCCGGGATATTTTTGGCCTCTTTCTGTTGTGGTTGCTGGGAACGTAAAAGCAGCTGCAAGAATCAGACCAACAGCCCCTCTGGCCCTGGCCGGGCGCAGCTGCTGAGGGAGGAGGCTCAGAAATGCCTCGTGCTGCGTTCGGCGGTGCCGCCGCCTTCCCCGGGAATCTGCGGTTTGAGGACGTGTGGAAGCGGCCCCGGGCGTCCTGCCAGCCCCGTTCTTCCCCCGCACCCTCCTGTGAGCAGCTGCACGCCGCAGGGCCGATCCACGGCTGGAAGTGTCACTCTTTGACAACAGAAGCAATATTTGCCTTTCTCCACCCATCAGGGACACACACACACACCCCCCACACCCCCCCCGGTCCCCATCACCTTCTGGAGGTGACCGAACGGAGGCACGAGGGTGCTGCCCCTTGGGCTCACGTGGGTCCATGTTTCTCGGGAGATCCCTGACCTGGTTATCCTCCATTTCTGATGCTTTTCCTCCTGGAGTCCCCCCCGCCCAGGCAGAGGCATCTGGGGAGGAGGAAGACAGTGAGGAGGAGAGGAAGAGTAGGGGGAGTACAATGAGGATGAGGAAGACAAGTAGGGGAAGACAAGAAGGAGGAGGATGAGGACAAGAATGAGGAAGACAAGGAGGATAAGAACGGTGAAGAGGGGAAGATGAGGAGGAAAACAGGAGGATGAGGAAAGACGAAGAGAATGAGGAAGACCAGTAGGATGAGGAATACAAGGAGGAGAACGGAGGAGGAGGTTCCAGGGACAGTTGGTGACCGTCACCTCTGACAGGCCAGGGCAGGGCACGGTGGTGACAGGGCACCGTCGTCTGTTGGTCAGGTCTGAGGAGGCTCAGCCCTGCTCTGGGCCTGAGCGGAGCGCCCGCCAGGAAGGCGGTTGGTCTGTCAGTCCATCAGTCAGTCGGTCTGTCTGTCAGTTGGTCTGTCAGTCCGTCAGTCAGTCTGTCAGTTGCTCTGTCAGTCCGTCAGTCAGTCTGTCCGTCGGTCGGTCGGTCTGTCTGTCCATCAGTCAGTCTGTCAATCGGTCTGTCCATCCGTCAGTTGGTTGGTCGGTCGGTCTGTCGGTCAGTCTGTCCATCGGTCGGTCTGTCCATCAGTCGGTTGGTTGGTCCGTCCGTCGGTCGGTCAGTCAGTCAGTCTGTCATTCGGTCTCTCAGTCGGTCAGTCAGTCGGTCGGTCTGTGTCTCAGTCGGTCAGACTGTCTGTCAGTCAGTCCATCAGTCTGCCTGTCCCCCACCCTCTCTCCCTGCTCTGCCCATGAATCGCCAGCCCCGAGCTGCTGGGGGGCGCAGTGGGCAGGGCAGAGGGGCTGTGCTGGGGTAGGGCACCCTCCGTCTCTGCGGAGGCTGGAATCTCGCAGGGCCATCTGGCAGGCGGGAAGCTGAGCCCCTTCCAACTAACCAGGTTTTAATTACAGCTCAACACAAACACAAACATCTGGGGAAGAGGAGAATTCCTCCTGGAAAACCCCGGCGCAACACCAAGGACCAGAAACCGCCAGGCCCGCGGCTCGGGAGCGCGGAGCCCCAGCGCAGAGCTGGGCAGGACACAGCCGCCACCCTAAAACTGGTGCCAACTTTCCAGAAGGCCCTGTGTGTCCAGGCAGACCCCCCGCTCGGGGCTGGGGGGGCTCGCTGCCTACCTGTGGATGATGCCCAAGGCTTTGTAGACGGCCACGCGCCCGCTGCCCTCCTTCGACTGCCCATCCCGCTTGTCCCTGGCGTACATGTTCTTCTCCGAGAAGTTGCAGCCCGTGAAGTCGAAGTGAGGCGAGTTCAGAGAGATGAGTTTGGGGAAGAGCATGTTCTCCACCTGCCAGGCACAGAGAGGGGCACAGAGGGGTTGTTTTTAGGTGGGGGGAGCCTTTGGCCGTTTGTCCTGCTCCAGCACCGCCAGCTCTGGGGTGCATGGGCTGTTGGCTGGGGACCCCTCTGCCTAATTCCGGCGCCTCGCAGGGTCCAGCCCTGCCCGGGGGGTGCTGCCCGCCCCTGCCCGCCCCCAGCAGGGAGAGGCAGCAGCCGGGTCCCTCAGAGGTGAAGAGGAGGGATCGCGG
>NW_020799516.1:0-5451 GCF_003259725.1 Athene cunicularia | reverse complement strand
GGGTGCCCCCCCGGGGGGTCGGTGCCACTCCTTGGGCTCGTCCCACGGGCCCCCGGCAACAGAAACAGGGCTGAACTGGGAGCCCCGGTCTGCTGGGGGGTTACAGCAAGCGCTGTGCCCCACGGTCACGGTGCGGGGGTGAGGGTCCACAGGGGGGGCTGTGACTCCGGCTGCGCGTCCAGGCTGCGCGTCCTGGTGCCGCCGGCACCTCTCGTGCGTCGCTGGCCAGCGCCGTGTGGTGACCGTTTCTCATCCGCCGTGAGGGCGTGGTGGGGAGGAAATAAAAAGGCTTTGTGTTCCCGTGGGCACGGTGTAACGTCTGTTCCTTCTGCCGTACCAGCCCCACGCCGCGGCCGTCCCCCCCCAGGATGCCCCTACGGATTCCTCCATCCCCTGGCAACCGGGAAGGCCGAGCCCCCGCCTTCGACGCGGTGCCCAGGATCACCGGGCTGGGGGTGTCTCCGGGCCGGCGCCTCGGGGCTGGGCCGCGGCTGACAGAGGGATCAGAGATCCCTCCAGAGGATCCAGAGGATTGCAGGTGGCATTCGGCAAACGGGCTGCTTGGGAGCAGGGATGGGCTCTCCGCTGGCCCATGGCCCTGCCAGGCTGCGGGGGACAATGTCAGTGAAGGATCCACCAGGCTGGGGGTGTCTCGGGGCCGCGGGTGACAAAAACCCCTTCTCCAGAGGTGGCTGTACACAACAGTCGGCACTGCAAACGTCTCGGGGGTTCCCGCCGACTCTCAGCTCTTCGTGCTTCACCGGTTCCCAAAGTCCATTTTATTCCCCGGCTGCCGCCGATTTTCACCGCTCTGTTCCAATCCTTGCTGCAGCCTCAGGGTCATCCCTGGGGATGTTCTGTTCAAAGCTTGGGCAGAGAGAGCAGTTTCCGTATGCACTGGGCCTTAAAATCTATCTCAAATACACCAGAGATCACATTTTAAATCATTCTACACTTCCCTCCTTCCGTTTTCTTTTGCACACCTGACACTCACTTCCAGTATCATTCTGAGCAGTTTCTTGTGTTCCAGGTAACAAGCTGGTACAGCAGCACATGCAGCACTGCGACACTACTCCACATATTAAGATTATTACAACAGTTGTTGCAATTTTTTTTCTTTTTTTTTTACCCAACCAGACCGATCAGGGAATCACAAAAAGGTTTCAGAAGGTCCCCAGGAAAATGAAATTAATAACTAACACCATCCTATTTCAGACCAAATCCATTTTTTCTTTAAAAGTTTACATAAACTTGATCTCCGGGTTGTGCGTCATGTACTTGAGTTTCAGGTGTCACTCCTTGATACCACCGAGCACGATTCCTTAACTGTGAAACAGAGTTTTGCAAATACAGTAAGTAACGAGTTCCCTGTTCGTCTCCACCCAACAACCTCGATGCAGCTGGAACATCCCTCCCTGGCACTGCTCTAACCCTCCTGAGCAGAATTTCTGCAGGTGAAACCCCTATCTGGGAGTGCTCCCCATACCCTGCGATACTAAATTCAATGCTTTTGGCCGTTTTAATACGGTTTGTTTACAAACTGTCACCAGTTTGTCCTTAATTGTTGAATTCCTCCTTTCCACGGGCGATGATGGGGCGTGCAGCTGTGCTCGAACGCTTCAGAAATGACCGACCTAGAGTAGAGCAGCTGCTGAGCAACGTGCTCCCCATCCGAATCAGTTATTTCAGAAATAATTTGTTTTAAGAGGGCTTTAACCACCGTTTTTGAATCATCACTTCAGGTGGGGAAGGCTTCTGCCCCTCCTGTTAACTGACCGAGTACCCCGGCAGTTTTGGCATTTCAGCATCGTCAGTTTGAAAAGGAAAGGTGGCCGGAGGGCTTTTCCCGCCAGGAGCCTCAATCCGTACAGAAACGTATTGTCCACAGAGTTTACATCCCTCACAGATTCTTGTGGCCGCTGCATAAATTCCCGGGGCAGCCCAAAGCCGCTGAATCCGGAGCACTGAGCTCTCTGCCCCCCGCCCCACCATGAGTTTCCCGTGGTGCCGTCGCGCAGTCGGTAACAAACACCTTTTTGGAAGAAGAGGCTTGTTACTGAGCGTCCGCTGTCCTCCTCATGGCTGGGCTCCACGCCGGATCCCCTGGGATCCCCCCGCGTCACTGATGTACACCCGGGAGCTGGGACGGTGACAGGATGGGCAGATGGACACAACCCGTCGCGCTGCGGCTCTGCCTGCTCGGGCAGCCAAAGCATTTCCTTTGCAGATCGCGCCTCGTCTCTCAGAACGTGCTTTTGGGTAGATGGCAGGAATCTCAGACGGTGGTTGTGTCGCCTCTAACGATTCTTTGAGCCGCTTCCCGTGAGCCAGAGCCTGCCCTGCTGATGTTTAAAACCCCTTTTCTTTCCATGAAGTCCCTCCCAGTCGCGCGGCAGGTACCACAGGTGCATTCAGAGTCCGTAGAAGCGTTAACTCGTGTCCCAGCTGCACATTCAGCATTTCTGTGAGGGCAGTTATTTCCGCTCCCTGCGCCCCTAGAGGTGCAGGCAGAGCTCCCGCCAGCAGTTCCTGTGTTTCCTGGTCACTGCCAGGCTGGCCCACCTTGGACCTCCTTCCTAACGGGAGGAGTCGTCCCTGAAGAGGCTCCGATCGGGGTTATCTCCAGGTTGATCCTCTAAACCACCTCGTGGTTTGCTGGTTTCACTTCACAGCTGAATACGGGTCTGATTCTCTTGTTCTCCATCAGAGGGCAAAGGCATTAAAGTTCAAAGTATCGCACCTTTCCACTTCCAAATCACCAGCTAACAGCAAAATTATCTCGTATCTACGTGCCCTTTGAGGAGATAAAGCTTTCTCCGCATATTATTTTAACAACATCTTTCCTCCGTGGGGTGCACAGACAGTTAGTGGATGCCCTAGAACAACTGTCCAGGTTTTTTCTACCATTTCAGCTGCTGCTGCTATCACCCTAAGGCAAAAGGAGCTCCTCTAGTCACTGGGCCTAATGTAGAAGAAAAATAAGCAACAGTTCTTTTATGTGGTCCTAAAGTCAGTACTAGCACCCCTTCTGCATCCCTTCGTTTCCATCACAATGTAAATAATCGGCAAGTCCCAGGGCAGGGGCAGACCGAAGTGCTGCTTTCAGAGCACAAAAAGGCTTTTTCTGTCCCAGTGCTCCAAGTAACCCGTTCTGCTTCCTACGTGCTAAGAACAAATCATTAACGCATTGTATTAAAACAGATTTTTCTTGGAAAAACCAAATCTTGTAAATCATTTTTCAAACCCTGAGAAAAATCTTGTCGGAGCACTAGTGAGCCCTTGTGCTAACCTCGTCCGAGCCGCCGGCTTTCCTTGCCAAGTGGAGGCACAGATGGGTTGGCTTCCTCCTGCACCCGGGGCACGACAGAAAGCTCCTGTGAGATCAAGCACAGTAAAATATTGTGCCCCGGCGCCGCAGGGCGCGGAGCGATCACATGTGAGCTCAGTCACAGCGCGTAAACCTTGGGCAGATCTGTGCTGGGGATAAGGTGTCTGCCCTCTCTTCACTGGCTGGTGAGATCAGAGCAGTGCAAGGACCACGACATTCCTTCAAAATTCCCTTTCCCAAAAAAGTGCAGTTTGTTCCCCAGCCTCCCTCACACCAGGATGGTGTCGGAATGAAGGGAGGTCCCTCCTCTTGTTTTTCTCCCGGTTGGCTCAGCCGACTGCCACAGCCCCACTTCACCCCCCGACGGACTCCGAGTTCCCTGGGAACTGCAGCCTGTCCGGTGGCACGTTACGGAAATCATTTTGTCTTTGATCTCTGAACCGGATTCGCTCAGAACCCCTCACAATCCATCAGGTCCCTTGTTGGAGCCAAGGAGAGAGACGCTCCAAATTCCTGCAAAAGGTCTCGTCCCAAAAGGGAAACGGGGGAGTTGGGAGCGATCACAAACCCTCCCCAGACTAATTCCTTATTTAAGATTACAGGTAAAGAGGCAGACAGATATTTTATCTCTTCCCCTACCACTGTATTATTATTTCATCCAAAACCTGGGGAATTTCACAATTCAATAAAACAGGTTTTCCCCCGTAATCAGCAGAAGTACCGTGTCCCTCTGCAGAAACCTGACCGTGCTTACCCACCTCGACGCCGAGGGGCTGCGCGGTTCTTCCAGCCCCCGGAGAGGACGAGCATCGTTCCTCACATCGGGCAGGGGGAGACCCTCCCCGTGCAGCCACGGGGCTCCCTCCACGCGTGGCCCCAACACCCATGGGAGAAGCACTCTGCTTGAACTAGTCCTCCTAATAAACTTCTGATAACATTCTAATTAGGGGTGTAGTTAGTGACAATTCCTGGTAATAACTGAGCACACGCTCCAGCAGCATCCCGTACCCAGGAGCGGAGGGAAGTAAATTCCCTTTAGTTTTTATCTAAGTTTTCTTTCTTTGTCGACCCCAATCATAGCAGATATACCAATATCTTAACTCCCAGAGTCTTCCAGAATTACTCTTACAAATTTTTGCTTATGGGGTGTAACGGTCCCTTCCCGAGGCCACACAGGCATTGGCCCTCCTCCTCTGTCAGGAACAGCCATTCCTCCTGGCACAATATTACCAGTTTTCCCTTCCGTAACGATTGTGCCGCAGGAACCTTTCCCCGATTCTCTAAAACCTCAGCAAGGGGCGTCCCCCCTCCAACGCTGGGTGCTGACCCCATCTCTTCTCCTTTTTTTATCTAGTCTCCTTTTGGAAATTTAAACACAGAGTTTCCCGGTATAAATCTATCTGGAATTACCCGTGCCCCAGTCTCTTCGCTGAACTCACCTGCTCGTTCTCTGCCAGCTGTTCGAGTGTTGGTCATGGGTTTGTGCACAGTAATATCTCGTGTCCGGAGCCCGTCTGGGTCACCAATTCCTGCTAAAGGCTCCACCAGGCTGGGGGTTTCTCGGGGCCGCGGGTGACAAAAACCCCTTCTCCAGAGGTGGCTGTACACAACAGTCGGCACTGCAAACGTCTCGGGGGTTCCCACCAACTCTCAGCTCTTCGTGCTTCACCGGTTCCCAAAGTCCATTTTATTCCCCGGCTGCCGCCGATTCTCACCGCTCTGTTCCAATCCTTGCTGCAGCCTCAGGGTCATCTTAGGGGTCATCGTCTCCTTCCTCTTCCTCCCGCCAGTTTTCATCTCGCACAATTCCGAGACAGACTTGGGGATGTTCTGTTCAAAGCTTGGGCAGAGCGAGCGTTTTCTATGTGCTGAATTCTCTTAATCTGGCAAACCCCCGTGTTCAGTCAATGAACCATCCTTGGTTAAACCGGCTGTGTAGGATTAGCCCGGCTGGGATTTAAACCGGCCTTGGGCTGGGACTACACAAGCAGCAGGCTGAGGACCCTCTCCAGGCCTGTTGAGCAGCGTTCCGGCCGCCCTGGGAATGTTACAGGGTCGCTCAGTCCTGAGCACGTTTTGCTGGGCCTTAAAATCTATTTCAGATTCACCAGAGGTTGTGTTTA
>NW_020799515.1:29600-31867 GCF_003259725.1 Athene cunicularia | reverse complement strand
GGGCTGGGAACATCAGTTTTATTTCTAAAACGGGCTGAAAGTTGAACAGACAAGGTTAAATCGAGGGGTTTTTTTACTGGGAGAGTCTGGCCTTTGTGAGCCCTCGTTGGGTAAAGCTGGTGCTAAGTACATCGAAAGAAAAAGGCTTAATTGGGAAAATATTTAATTAAACCAGATTTGATTAAAGAAAAGGTGAATTATGACATCTAAACCCATTCTCTGTGGTTCGAATCAATCAAAGACAAAGGGGTGGGGAATAAGAAGTGCGTCACCGGTGGGGCTGTTGAGTTTAAACTCGGTTTGAGGATTGGTTTTAGGCTCTGGGAGGGTCCCAGCAGCACCTAAAACTGCTTGAAATGGCACAAAACCAGCCCCGTCCTGTGTGTGAAACCCTGCCCGGAGCAGGACAGCGCCTGGCAGGGAAACTCATTGAAATTCTGGAAATTGCAAAGGGAGGAACCAGCCCCCCCTCAGGGTGGCGGGGGGAGGCTGGACGCGGGCAGGTTTTAGGGTAAAACCAGCCAGAATTACCCACGGGTGTAGGGAGGGACGGGGGATGGTCCTGCTGGCCACAAAACGGGGTTTACTCGGTGGCTTCTCCTCGTGGTTTTGCTCCTTCCCCCTCATCTGAGCGCCCCCCCCTCTGTAAAATCACCAGGAATGAAATTCTGCCCCTGCTCAGGTTTCCAAGACTGGAATTTTCTCCGAATTAGGAAAAAAACCTCCAAAAAACAAACAAAAAAGGGATTAGCGTCATCCCAGCTCTACCAACCAGGCAGAAGAAATTTGAATGAAAATCAGAAAAATATCAACGGATCCTTTTCCCAGATCCGATCAACTATTTGAGGGGGGGGGGAAAGGGGGAAAAATTTTGGAGGTACCTAAAAACAAACCCCCAAGACCGGCGCCGCCGCTGTTGGGAGCCGGGATGTGCCCCGTGGCCGAGGCTCTGCAGCTCTTCAGCCTGACCCCGCTGCCCTTCCGCTCACCAGCCCCAGCCTGGTCCTGTGCTAAGCTCGCGTGACCGAGGAGAGTTTTCAGCAGCACAAGAAGGGTTTCTGTTAAAACCGGGTCTATCCTTAGGACCGCGGAGGCCGGAATCATCTGGTGACGAGCGTGTCTGTGTCAACGTTGTTGAGGAGGAAGAGTTCGGGGTGAGCGGCAAATCCCAGGTGGCGCTGGAAGAGGCAAAGGAGAAGAGTTAGAGCTGGGAACAGCCTAAATTGAGCGGGGTTTAACAAAGCTCAAGTTGAGCGGGGTTTAACAAAGCTTGAGTTGAGCGGGGTTTAACAAAGCTCGAATGGAGCTCCCCCGCATGTTTCCACATGCAAAATCCAAAGTTTTGGGGTTTCTGGCTTTCCCGTGCTTGGGCAGGCAGGTGACATCAACCCGTATTTGAGCTCTTCTGCGATCTGGTGGGGGGGGAAGAGATGCTGGAAATGAGTTATAGAGACGCTAAAAATTTATATAATAATAAAAATTAATAAAAATTATCTTGGCAGAGCTAAGGGCAGTTAGGCAAGGCCTAGCAAAGCTCGGCTCAGCTGGGCTAGGCTTAGCAATGCTGTCAGGATTTGTCAGGCGGGACAAGCCCTGGCCCAGGGCCCAGCTCAGCCGCTGTTGGTCGTTAATTAACACGCTGGGGGTGTAACGAGCTTTTGGTTCGTCATGGTGAGGGGGATGGACACACACACCAGTGACCGGACTGGGAGCACACTGGCATGGCACTGGGAGCGTCCCGCCGGCAGACTGGGGGCAGACTGGGAACGCCCTGTGGAGGACTGGGAGAACCCACAGGGAGACTGGGGACAGGCTGGGTGCACCCCCCCAGCAGACTGGGAGCAGCCCACTAACAAACTGGGAGTGTCCCATCAGCAGACTGGGAGCACCTTACAAGCAAGCTGGGAGCAGACTGGGATCACCCTGTGGTGGACTGGGAGCGCCCTGCTACCAAACTGGGAGCAGACTGGGAACAGCCCACCAGGAGACTGGGAACAGACTGGGATCCCCCTGTGGCAGACTGGGAGCTGACTGGGAGCGCCCTGCTACCAAACTGGGAGCAGACCGAGGCCAACCCCACAGCAAACTGGGAGCAGACCGGGAGCACCCTACAGCAGACTGGGGGCATCCCACTACCAAACTGGGAGTAGACTGGGAGCAGCTCACCAGAAGACTGGGAACAGACTGGGATCCCCCTGTGGTGGACTGGGAACTGACTGGGAGCACCCCAACACCCCACCCTCCCCCATGCTGGTGGCTCGAGCCAC
>NW_020799515.1:24617-29550 GCF_003259725.1 Athene cunicularia | reverse complement strand
CCCCCCCCCCAGTCCCTCTCTGACCGGCAGCTCTCCACCCACTCCTCCCCAGGCCTGTAGCCCTGCTGGGGGTTGTTGTGGCCCAAGGGCAGCCCCCGGCATTTGCCCTCAGTGAAACTCCCCCAGTTGGGCTCAGCCCAGCGCTCCAGCCTGCCCAGGTCTCTCTGCAGAGCCTCCCCACCCTCGAGCAGACCAACACTCCCACCCAAAATCAATACATTTTTATTTTTTTCAGCGCAGCGGATAGTTTGGCCGAGGAGCAGACAGAAGCCGCTAAAGCGCAGGGCAGGATGCGGGCGCCGTGTCCTGGATCCCACCAAAGAAACCCCAGCAGGCACAACCTCCTCCTTCACTCTCCCGGTGGTGGAGATGGTCCCCGCGGAGCTCACGGGGAAACCAGGAGCAACTAAAAACGGAGACTGGAGGGTTTGGACCCCGCGGGGTCGGGGAAAGCGCCGCACACCCCCCCCGGGGGCTCGTCCCGGCAGCCTGCGGGCACCGGCGCTGTCGGGGGTCTCCGTTAGAGCTGGGTAGCATCAGGGATTCAGAGCAACCCCCCCCCCAAAAAGAAAAATAACCAGACCCAAGAAGCCAAGTTGAAAAAGTATCTGTCTTTTAATCGAAAAGGTAGTTTGTACAAACTGGTTCAAAGGCAGATACCGGGGGGGGGGGATATATATAAAATTAGTTTAACGAGGAACAGAAGTCAAGAGTGAGAACTTCATATCCAGAGGCTCCGGCGCAGAGCTACTGTCTTAAAGTTATTATTTCAGCAGAGCAGCCAGGAGAATCTCCTCTGACACTTCCAAATCAAAAAATCCCCAATCCAGGAAAATTAGAGGGATGGATACAGATTACAGAGCCCCTGGGCCGAGGCTGGGCGGCCACAGATACGCCTCCGGTCCAACAACCCCCAATTCCCACTTGTAAAGCACACGCTGGGCTTTTTGTTTGTGGAAATAGGGATAAAACCTGCAAATGTTACAATACGGGAGTTAAATCCCGCTGGAATTTCTGAATTAATAATTTGAAAACTAGAAATCCACTGTGTTTTCATGCTCGATGGGGGAAACTAGGAAAGTTCAGCTGGTATGGTAAAAAGCAGGAAAAAGCCTAAACGATCCTGCCCAGAATTAAAATGGAGTTTTCGTGCCGTGTTTTGAGGTTTGTCACTTATGTCTAAGAGCTGGATCACTGGCATCATGAAATCCCCCCAAAACTCGGGCAGTGGCGGCTAAAATGCTCCTGAGAGCTCCGATGGGGAGTGCGTGGCCCTGGACCCTGCTGCTCCTGCTTGTTCGTACCAGAAAAGAAACCACAGTTCGACACAACCCCCAAACGTCTCCGAGGCTTTGAAGGCTGCGGGGGGTTTGTTTCAGGGAGCAGTTCCCTGCCTGGGACTAGAGGGAAGAGGAGAAACGCGGAGGAAGGCGATGAGTTTCCTGAGAAAGCCTCGATAATGATGGGGGCTGGAGCCCGACCTGTTCACGACCAAACTCTCCGAAACAAACCCCCGCTCTGGAGGGGAAGGGGGCAAAGCAGCAGCAGCGGGAGCAGCAGAGCCTGGCAAAGCCCAACCTGGCACCGGCAGAGCCTGGTCCTGAGCCCTCGCTGCAGGCACCCACCGGCCAGGACTGGCAGAGGTTGGTTGTGTCACACCAAATCCCCCCGCTCTCGGTCTTTCAGATCCATAAAAGCTTTTCAGTCCCTAAAAAAAAATCTTTGTGGAGCTGGGCTCCAACCCTGCCAGCCAGCCACAGCGTCCAGCTGGGCCGGGAAGGGAAACCCCACGAAATAAACCCCTGGTTTAGAGCTTCTGAGCCCCGCTTTTCATGATGACGACACCTAAACCCACCCCACCACGCGGGACGTAACCTCAACGCTCACCCCACGCTGGGAGAAGCCACAAACAACCTTTGCTAACCGCAGAAGCAAAATGTACCATTTCCCCCCATTCCCTCTCTTGTCACTCCCTACCACGGGGCTTAGGTCGCCTTCCGAGTGAAGGCTTCTCCCACAAAGAACCAAGATCCTCATTAAATGCTAACGAGAAGGGCGATGGGAAAGGTTTTGTAGTGAAGGAGAAGCAGGGCCAAGCAGGATTGGCAAATCAAAACCTGAAGTTGTGTCACAGCGATGACCCCCCTGCAGGAGGCTGTTGGCATCCTCTGCACTGTGAGATTCTGAGCCACAGAACAGGGGGGAGTTGAGAACTACAAAGAGCGTTTCCACTGATCACATACAGGGAATAAAGACCATAAATAACCAGGAATATTGCAACATGTTTCCTTTGCTGACCACCAAAAATCACACCCCAATACTAATGCTGAGGTAAAAAAAAAAAAACAAAAACCAGCCCCAATACTAATGCTGAGGTAAAAAAAAAACAAACAAACAAAACCCAACCCCAATACTAATGCTGAGGTTCCCCACCCTTATGTCATTCCGCCCCAGGGAAGCTGCACATCGCAGCCAGCCCCGCTCTCAATTAGAAATATTTTCAAGTGAAAAAAAATTAAAATCAAATCCAGTCAAATCCAGCTGCCACCTGCCCGCAGAGGTAGACTCCGGGTGTAGTGTCACCGCGTCACACCTGGCCTAGTGTCAGCGGCAGGAGCGTCCTTCAAGCATCGCCCAAAAGGTGCATTTTGAATTTCTCAGCTTATTTTTCTCCAGTTCAGTGCAGAAGCAACAGTTACCTGGAGCTTCAGTGTTTCTGCTACACGGATTAAAACATTAAGGGGGGAAGAGTCTGCCAGTATTAATGGAAAAAGAGCCAAGAGGCTGGAGGCAAAGGTGAGGCGGGAGGAGGAATCAGCACGCGGCGCAGCCTGTGCCCTCTGCACCTCAAAACTGTTTAGTGTCTGGAAACAGGCAGCTCCTGTGTTTCACGACTGACCCAAGGCTCATCCTTACAAGCGTGATTAGAGGCGCTCAGCAAAGAAAACATCCAACTGTTTAAGTATTTCAGCAGCAACGCGCTTCCCAATATGTACATCGGATTTTTCTTCCTTGAACACGCGTGTTTCCCATGCAAAGTGCACATACGTCTGTCTCTGTTCACACAGTAACCCACAGACACGCACTGGCTCTGGTGGCTACTCCCTGTGTAGGGACACCGCGGCTACTTAGCGGGGTGAGAAGGCGACTCCTCGGTGAGCAGTGTCCGGGTGACGCTTACCGTTTTCCCGCAGGCCAGGAAGGAGACGCCCAGGGCAATGAGACACAGCCAGGTCTGAATGAGAGAAGGGCCAGAGATCAGAAACACCACAGCACCCCAGAGCCAGGCTCTGCTCGAGATAGCAGGATCTTGATGGTGAGGCCGCCCCTCGCTGAGGGGGTTCAGTTCTGGGCCCCTCACCCCAAAAAGGCCATTGAATGACTCGAGCGTGGCCAGAGAAGGGCAACGGAGCTGGGGCAGGGTCTGGAGCACAGGTCTGCTGGGGAGCGGCTGGGGGAACTGGGGGGGTTCAGTCTGGAGAAGAGGAGGCTGAGGGGAGACCTCCTGGCCCTCGGCAACTCCCTGCCAGGAGGGGGCAGAGAGGGGGGGTGAGTCTCTGGAGCCAAGGCCCCAGCGCCAGGCCCCGAGGGAATGGCCTCAAGCTGCCCAGGGCAGGGTCAGGCTGGCTCTGAGGAAGGATTTCTGTGCAGAAGGGGCTGTTGGGCGTTGGAATGGGCTGCCCAGGGCAGGGGGGAGTCCCCATCCCTGGGGGGGTTGAAGAGTCGGGCTGAGCCAGCGCTGAGGGATCTGGGGGAGTTGGGAAGGGTCAGGGCGAGGTTCATGCTTGGGCTGGAGGAGCTTCAGGGGCTTTTCCAACCCGGATGATTCTGAGATTCTGTGATTTTTATACTCTCCCGAGCCTTTCCTTTAGCTGCAGCTAAGCCCGAGTGTAGGCCTAGACCTGTTTATTTAAACCCGGTGGGTTCATAACACGGGAGCTCAGAGGATTAAATAATTCTCTCTCATGGTTTAAAAATCTCCGAGGAAAATGCTGGTGGCACCAGAAGTCACCGCCTCGTCACATCCCCCAGCTCTCAATCCAGGGCTTGCTCCAAGACCCACGAGCTTCCCGCTCCCACAGGAAGCGGCCGGGCACTGCCAGAGCCTTGTTGCTCTCTTTTGGGGTACTTTATCCCGATTTTATTCATTTTAAGCCTGCCGTGATGCTGTGGGAGCAGGAAAACCCTTTAGGGTTCATTTCCGCCCGGTGAGGAACGCTGGGGGTAAGTCTGGCTCTGTTAAACCCTCGATGGGCAGCGCCCGGGGGGTGCTCACTGGCTGCTTTCACCTCTGCAAGCAGCCGGGAGACCCTGCCGCGACCTCTTCTCTTAATTAACCAACCTGTGGTAATCAGTTAGTGCTAATTAAGGCTTGTCTACACCCCAGATTTAATTCAAATTGAGAAAGAAATTAATTTAAACTAACAGGGGGGGAGGGAACGTAATCGCTGTGCGTGGGCCCTGGACAGTGAATCGATTTACTGATAAATGGAAGTGAGATTTGCGCAGCATCAAGTTCCGTTGCTTAATAATTAACCCCTAATGAACCGCTAATTAAAGAAGGCGTGGCACGGGTTGACACCCAGCGGAGCGGCCGCCTGGGCTGGGCTTGAGCGCAGCATCGCCCTCTCCTCGTCCTCAGCGGCCGCCGGTTCCCAGGGTGCTCCCTGTGCCTTAATTAAGTTCTTAATTAGGCAGCGCCGTTACCCCCCCCACCAGATCGCAGAAGAGCTCAAATACGGGTTGATGTCACCTGCCTGCCCAAGCACGGGAAAGCCAGAAACCCCAAAACTTTGGATTTTGCATGTGGAAACATGCTGGGGAGCGGGGGAGCTCCGCTCGAGCTTTGTTAAACCCCGCTCAACTCGTTAAACCCCCCTCAATTTAGGCTGTTCCCAGCTCTAACTCTTCTCCTTTGCCTCTTCCAGCGCCA
>NW_020799515.1:19761-24567 GCF_003259725.1 Athene cunicularia | reverse complement strand
CCCCTCTGCTCCGCTCTGGGAGACCCCCCTGCAGGGCTGGGTCCAGCTCTGGGGCACCAACAGCAGAAGGACACGGACCTGCTCCAGCGGGGCCAGAGGAGGCCACGGAGATGCTGGGGGGGCTGGAGCACCCCTGTGAGGACAGGCTGGGAAAGTTGGGGGGTTCATCTGGAGGAGAGAAGGCTCCGGGGAGAGCTTAGAGCGGCCCCCCCGGGCTGAAAGGGGCTGCAGGAAAGGGGGGAGGGACTCTGGATCGGGGGTTGGGGTAGGATGAGGGGTGACAGTTTTAAACCGAGAGGGGAGATTTAGACGAGATCTAAGGCAGAAATTCTCCCCTGTGAGGGGGATGAGGCCCTGGCACAGGCTGCCCAGAGAAGCTGTGGCTGCCCCCTCCCTGGAAGGGTTCAAGGCCGGGTTGGACGGGGCTTTGGGCAACCTGGGCTAGTGGTGGGTGGCCCTGCATGGGGCAGGGGTCTGGGACTGGATGGGCTTTCAGGTCCTTCCCAACCCAAACCAGTCTGTGATTCTCTGACCATTCTATGATTTTACACCTCTGTCCATACACAAACACGTATGGAGGAACTGTGCCTACTCCAAAGTCTCTGTCAACCTTTCACCTGCTGCAACATGAAGTCACGGCCTTTTTGGGAACAGTGAACTGCTGAATTGCTAAAGAGATGCTTGAAAAATGAGGGGAAAGGCTGTGTGCATTAGTAGGCACAGCACAAAACAGTATCCCCAGCAAATCCGGCCACAAAAGCCTCAACTTCCCCATCTGTTCTGACCCTGCGGCCGATTCAGTGCCTGCAGAATGTGACAATATTAGTACAACGATGAGGAAATAAATCCATCAGCTTATCCCGCCTCCAAGGAGTCTCAGCTTGAGCCAGACTTACCAAATACGCCACAAAGGACAGGTAGATCACGCTGAGAACCGCAGCCCCGACGTACAAAGCCACGTGGTTCAGGGCCCTGACGTAGTCCACCACGAAGTACATGTTAACGCTGCAGATGAGGAGGATCAGCACGCCGCCAGCGACCTTCCAGAACCTGCCAGCAAAAGCAAAGCAAAACAGGGTGAGGCAGAGGCTCCACTCTTGCGTTTGGAGGAGATGCTCCAGGCCACGAGGCGAGGAGAGGAGTGAAACGTGTGCCCAAGGCGAGCAAGAGGCCGCCTCCTGCTCGGAGGCGATTCCCTTCGTACTTACAGTCCGTTGGCAAAATCATTCATGACGCTGGGCAGGCTGGTGAATGTCAGGACAGGGATCAAAGCGAAGGGAAGCTGGAACAAGCAAGAAAATGCAGAAGAATAAAGAGTGGAAATTGTTCTGATGACCTCAGCGCAGTCAAACATCTGAGGTTGGCTCATATCTGACAGCATTTCCCCAAAGCTATTGTCAGCTGTGTCAAAGGGACTTCCCCCGGCTGGCAGAAGGAAGCAATTCCAGACCCTGGCTGATCCTCTCCACCTCTCCCCAGCAGATCAACGTCTCCTAGCGTGGCCAGCAGGGCAGGGAAGGGATCTGAGCCCTGGGCTCGGCACTGGGGAGGCCGCCCCTCGCTGAGGGGGTTCAGTTCTGGGCCCCTCACCCCAAAAAGGCCATTGAATGACTCGAGCGTGGCCAGAGAAGGGCAACGGAGCTGGGGCAGGGTCTGGAGCACAAGTCTGCTGGGGAGCGGCTGGGGGAACTGGGGGGGTTCAGTCTGGAGAAGAGGAGGCTGAGGGGAGACCTCCTGGCCCTCGGCAACTCCCTGCCAGGAGGGGGCAGAGAGGGGGGATGAGTCTCTGGAGCCAAGGAGCCAGCGCCAGGCCCCGAGGGAATGGCCTCAAGCTGCCCAGGGCAGGGTCAGGCTGGCTCTGAGGAAGGATTTCTGTGCAGAAGGGGCTGTTGGGCGTTGGAATGGGCTGCCCAGGGCAGGGGGGATTGCCCGGGATCCCTGGGGGGGTTGAAGAGTCGGGCTGAGCCAGCGCTGAGGGATCTGGGGGAGTTGGGAAGGGTCAGGGTGAGGGTCATGCTTGGACTGGAGGAGCTTCAAGAGCTTTTCCAACCCGGATGATTCTGGGATTCTGAGTGTTTCAGGCCTCCCAGCCTGCCATTCCTGTCTGTGCCTTCTACATGAACCAGCACAGCCGCTTACCTTGACCAAGGCAGAGTGCAGGTACATGTTGTGTGGCATGATCACGGCGCCCACGATCCCCACGGCCTGCTCCAGCTGGGGCGTGCCGCAGTTCTGGCAGTAGGGGATGAAGAGCCCCTTTAGCAGCTTCTCCTGGCTGGGTTTTACCGTGATATACTGGGCAGAGAGAAAAAAGAAACACAGGTATTTTTAGCACAACGCACGTCACCCAGTCGCTTAGGCTGCCCTTTATAAGACACTCGAAAGCCAAAGCTTTGCTAAAATGCAAAACCACACCCTGGGAACCATCTGGTGTTTAACAAAGCAGGGATGTGCACTGCACAGTCCGCGCTGGCCTCCAGCGTGCAGAGGCAGCGTGCAGGTCAGCCCACGCCGCAGCCCCGGGTGGGAGCCGCATGACCCATCAGAAAACACAGACCCAGCTCCAAACATCATTTTAAGTGTTTGCCACCGTGTTTTGGTGCTGTTTGGGCACAGGGGCAGCGGTGGGGGGAGAGGGAACGTGTCACCAAAGAGGTCTGGGTGGTGAAGGTACCTCGTATCCAAACGTCAGAGCCATGATGGTGATCAGGAACCCAAAGAACGCCTCCAGTTTGCGCAAGCCTGTGAGAAGAACGAGGACCATCAGCACATTGAGAAATGCTGAATATCCCCATTCATTTTCCAGAATACAGAAATTACCATATTTGTCCAGGAAGAGAAAGACGAATGTGTCAGCGATGGTGATGAGCACACCACCCCACAGCGGGATCCTGCGAGAGAGACACCAGCTTACAAACCACTTCGACCTCCTCCACCAGCCTCAACAATCCTTAAAGAGTCCCAAATCTCTTTATGTTTAGGGCACTTGTTTGGGGACGGGACCGCATCACCCAAGGGTTTGTTTACAGCTTGACAAGACATTTGACTGCACAGGGCAAGGGACTGTAGGTTTGTTTTCTGCACAAACAGCTCAGGTAAGAGCTCCCTCCCTGAATCTCCAGGGCAAATCCTGTGTCCACGCTGAGAATGACAAGAGTGAACGAGACCTTTAACAGCTCCTTGGTGCAAAATTGCAGCTTCCTGTTACATCCGCATTTCCCACGTTCCTGGCCAAAGAGATCACCTTTCTGGTAGTACTTTATTAGGACTATAAAATTTTCCAGGAAAGCTGCAGCTGAATTTTGCTGTGTATCAGTTATAGCTAAAATAAAAGCCAGAACTCACAGTTCTCCTTATAGCCAAAAAAATAAAAAAGAAACAGGCACGGAAGGCTGAGTCATCTAAGAGAGCTAGCACAGCTTAGATGAATCACTCTCTACAAAGAGCTTATTTTGGAAGATTTATAGGAAATAAATGAGTCTCTTTTGGCACACAGAGTGTCACTTTCTCAATCTTAGAAAGGAGCACTCATTTCCTGCTGCCCTCTGATGACAAACCCAACTTACTTCCCCACAGACAGCAGGTTAATAGCAATCGCCGAGCCGATGACTTCTTGCATGTCAGATCCAATGATTGCGAGTTCGACCATCAGCCACAGGATAATCCGAGGGACCTGGGAAAGAAATGTCCAATACCATTCAAACGAGGGAAAATGCCTTCTCCCTTTAATCTCCTGGATGAGCACAGGGCTGTGGCGGTCGCGCATTCAGGAATGATCTCCTCTCCCTGGCCGTGGGGTGGAAAACATGTTGGTGTGGCCACTGAAGGGCTGGTCCGGAGCAGAAATCCAGGTTACCTGTGGCAATCGCTGGAGGAGGTTCCCGAGTCACTTACAGGATCTAAATTGCTCGCCTCGATACATTTTGCTTGTTGCGAGAGTGAGACTGGATGTTTCTGTGTACCGAGGCGCTGGAAAAGGAGCGTCAGAAGATATTTCAGGTGGTCAGAGCAGTGACAGAGCCTCAGGTGCTGGATGAGACGCAGCAAACTGCACAGGGCTGGGGACAGCCCCACTCATCTTCAGCTGAACGAGAGGCAGAGCCCTCTCTTACACAGGCCGGGGAGATTTCTTAAGCAGGGAAAGGTAACAGCCTGGTCTTGTTCTAAAGGACCATTCCTCTCCTTATGATTCCTCGAGCTTATTTAACCGGCAGGTATTTCAGCTCTGGGAGGCAGCAGTCCAAACAGAAAAGCTGAAATCCTGAGTTTTATTCCTGACTCTGTCTGCAAATGCCAGGACATTCACTCCACCTCCCTCTTTCTGTTTTCCTTTTTCCAAGATGGGAGGACATCAATGGGACCTGAAGCGGCCCCTATCTGCTCTCCTAACAGCCCAGGTTCTAAACAAGCCCTTCACTGGTGCTGCTTTAGGGCTATAATTAAAATCTTCCTCTAAATTTGCCTTTCTTCCACCTGTGAGCCAAACCAGAAGAAATCAACTTAATCCCCCAGCTTCTGGGACAGTAAAGCAAGATGTGACAATGAAAATATATTTGGGCATCCGCAACGCTTTCTCCTGAGGAGGATCTGGCACTTAACGGGAAGCAGTGACAGCTCACGAGTCACAGAATCAGAATCTCAGAATCATCCGGGTTGGAAAAGCCCTTGAAGCTCCTCCAGCCCGACCATGACCCTCACCCTGACCCTTCCCAACTCCCCCAGACCCCTCAGCGCCGGGTCAGCCCGACTCTTCAACCCCCCCAGGGATCCCGGGGACTCCCCCCTGCCCTGGGCAGCCCATTCCAA
>NW_020799515.1:7715-10113 GCF_003259725.1 Athene cunicularia | reverse complement strand
CCCCAGCAGACCTGTGCCCCAGACCCTGCCCCAGCTCCGCTGTCCTTCTCTGGCCACGCTCGAGTCATTCACTATTTATATACCATATTCACACTCAGGCAAGGCAGCTGCCTTTCCAGGAGGAATATTCCTGGGAATAAGGCAAAAAAATAAGAGCAGAATATCATGAGGTTGCTCTAATCAAAAAAGCAAAGACACTAGTGCTGTTGTCCAGACCTTCAACACCCACTGAGCGAACAACAGATCATTCACGCGCACCCTCCCTTTTCGCTGATGAAACTACGAGTGAAACCTCGGTCCAACGGGTCTTTTCCTTCCGACAGCCGGACGGGCAGCGAAGCCAAGGGCGAAGCGGAGGAGCCGACGGCTGCTCGCTCATCCTCAGCATGGAGACACGGGTTTTAGACAAGTCATGTCTCACGCTGGGAACGGTTCCTGCGATTGAGATTTCTGCGTTTGATGTCAGGCTTTGAACGCGCCTGGTTCCTGCAGGGCACACACGATCATTAACTCTTCTAGAGCGGTTTCGGGGCTGATGGCTCGTGAGCGCCGTGTTTTGTTCACACGCAGGCACCCCCACGGCCTGGCCACACCGGGCAGCCCTTTCCACGGTCCCACCAAAACCACCCCTCCCTGTTCCTGGGGGTGTTAAACACGTGGCACCGGCCCAGCCCCGGCAAGGCACCCACCGCAACCAGCACTGACAACCCCGTTGGCCACTTGCCGTCCCAACAAGGGGAACTCCTCGCCCGCACAACCAGGTCACCCCTCACCTGCTTTCCAGACACCCACGCCGCTCTGCCAGCGCCGGCACTGCCAGGTCCCAGCCCGGAAAAACCTTTTCCTCGGCAGGGAGCCGGCGGAGAGGCACCCCAGGGTGGTGGCACCGTGGGTTTGTCCCCGCGGGATTCCTCCCCGCTCCCTCGCCCGCGCTCCTCCTGATGACCAGGTAAAAGCAGGTTGTGACACTGGCTTCACTGTCACCACTGAGGTCCCCGCTCGGCTGCGCTGAGGCAGGTCCCCTGCCTGACTCCCAAATGGGTCAGAAAGCTCGTTTCTTGCTAATTGCCCACCCCATACCACGCACCCAGTCTCCTGGATGCAGGAGGGCACCGAGCTGAGGTGTGGGGGGACAAGCCCACCGTGCTCAGCCACAGGTGCTGCCAGAATGACACAGTGTGATGCGCTGAGTTCTGCAGAAGAACAACATCTGGGAAACAACAGCCTGGAGGCGAGGGGCAGCTCCTCTCCCCGGTCTGCTCCGTCCAAAGGCTCCTGGATTGAGGAGCCAGCCCCTGCAGCTGCTCCCCATTGCTCTCATCTGCTTTCTGTACATGTGGAAAGGGGGGGAGCTGACCCACACCTGAGACTTCCAAGTATTTTCACAATTAATAAATCAAACTGATTGCAAAGTTCTACTCTAGCACCAGCCAGGAGGTTTGAGGATTAAAAACACCCTCAAAAAAACATAAAGCAGCACCTGAGACTGTGGAAACTTTGGTTAAGAAGTGCTGTAAAGTGGGAAAAAAAAAAAAGGTGAGCAGGGAGGCTGAGCTGTGGGACCACCGCACTGGCAGCGCTTGCCCCAGGCCTCGTCCACAACACACACGGAGCCGTTATCTCCTCGCTGTGTCCCAACACGCTCCTGCGCTCGAGAGCTCGTTTGACAGTTCCCAGCGCCCGTCTCACGAGCTGCGCTCGCCACAGCACAGCCCAGAGCCCTCCTCTGAGGAGACTCTGCCTCGCAGTCCTGCGTGGCCTTTGCTTGGGAGGCTCAGCCCCGCATCAGCCCCCCCGGCAGAACCGCACCAGGAGCCGCCGCCGCTGCCCGACCGCATCCTCCCCAGTGCAATAACCGGAGGCAGGTGCCGGAGTTTGGACCCCGGGGACACTCGGCTGTGGCTCTGCAGAGAGAAGAGGAGGTGAAACGCCTGTGCTGGACCCTGCAGCTCCATGGGGCAGCGGCGGAGCGAGACGAGGCTTTGAGCCACAGAATCACAGAACCATCATTCAGGTTGGAAAAGCCCCTCAGGATCATCAAGTTATTTGTGTTCAGTTCTGGGCCCCTCACCCCAAAAAGGCCATTGAATGACTCGAGCGTGGCCAGAGAAGGGCAACGGAGCTGGGGCAGGGTCTGGAGCACAAGTCTGCTGGGGAGCGGCTGGGGGAACTGGGGGGGTTCAGTCTGGAGAAGAGGAGGCTGAGGGGAGACCTCCTGGCCCTCGGCAACTCCCTGCCAGGAGGGGGCAGAGAGGGGGGATGAGTCTCTGGAGCCAAGGAGCCAGCGCCAGGCCCCGAGGGAATGGCCTCAAGCTGCCCAGGGCAGGGTCAGGCTGGCTCTGAGGAAGGATTTCTGTGCAGAAGGGGCTGTTGGGCGTTGGAATGGGCTGCCCAGGGC
>NW_020799515.1:4010-6505 GCF_003259725.1 Athene cunicularia | reverse complement strand
CAGCCCGGCCCCGCCCGGGCCGTGACGCAGCTCGGTGCGACCGGGGACACCGGGCTGGGGCGCGGGGGGACACACCGAGCGCCCCCTGACCGCCAGCCCAAGCCAGGCGCCGCTCCTGCACCAAAATCGGCTTATTCCACCCCAAACCGTGATGTGTCAGGAGCCAGGAAGCTGCGCCAGGACCTCGCTGACCCCAGCAGTGCTTTTCGTGCCAAAACCTCAAATTTCTAGACTTTTGGATGCGGGCAAACGGCTGCAGACACAGTTATGTGTTAATTATTTCCGAATGCTGCTGCAGCTCACAAACATTCCGTATTCTGGGTTTTTTTTTGCCGTTTTTGTTTGTTTGTTTGTTTGTTTGTTTTTAATCCAGAGAGGAATGCTGCGCTTTCGCAGAATTCCTCTTACTCTCCACATTCCCTTGAAAATTTAGGAGATTTTTTTTTCTTTTATTTTAAGCAACCATTTCATAAGAACGAAACCAACAGATGTAATTGGTGAGACACACAAGAAACCTGCCAGCCTGGGAAGCGGCACGTGGCAGGAGCAGCACACGAATGCTCTGTGCTCTTATCTCCACCATCCCAACCTTTTAATTTCTTGGTAGATCACTGGGAGCACTCGTTTGGAAGCAAAACCTGCCCCTGAAGAGCGAGGAGAGCGTGTGGGGATGTGGGCTGAGGGAGCACAACACCCCAACCCACGCAGGAGAAGCAGCTTGTTAAAAATCAGACCCTTTGCTGAGCAAAGCTCCTTTGCTTTCCCCAAACATGGAGGTTTTGCAACCCACATTCCTTATTGCTTAAGCACACACATTAAAAAAAAAACATCATGGGATGTTGTTGGAACGACCGAAACCTGGAAAAATAAAGGCGAAAAATCTGCTGTCACAGATTTAACCTTACCTCTGACCTGGCAGCCTGGGCATTGGAGAAGGGAATTAAACCCAAGGTGCAAGAAACCTTGCAGGAGGTGGTTTGCCAACAGCTTTTGGCCTGAAGCTGGAAAATTTACATTATTCCCCAAATCCTGGGGTATTTGGGGATGAGGGCGATGCCTCCCATTAGCAAGACCACCCCGCAGGGACGGTGAGCTCGCCAGGACCAGCATTTGCAGTACTCACCCAATTCACAACTGGGCGAGCTCTGCTTGAGGGTGTATTTCTTGGGCATGGTGTTCCTGCTTCTCTCTCTGGTGGTATCTGGGAGCAGACAGCCTGCTCAAGGATCCTCTCTCTATATAAGAGGTGTCCCCACCCTTCCCTGCCAGTTCCCCTCCCTCCCTCCTCCGCCCGCAGCACCCGCACTGATCCAGCGGTGCAGAGGTCCCTGAGGGGAGCTCAGGGGATGATTCAAAGTCTCCTGAAAACAACTACATCTGCTTCAGCCTTATCGTTTATTAAAGAATGATAAAACCCACCAAGTTAAGGGGGGTTAATAGGCCAGGCGACCGCTTTGAGGTGGAGCCTCATCTCCATGGCGAGCTGCAGCGCTGGGCTTGGGGGGAAAGGTGGGTTACGCGCCGTCTGGGGCTCACTATCAACCCAGGAGGCTCAATTAAAAGGCCATTTGGTTGAGCATCAGACGAGCTCTGGTAATTAGAACACGAGGCGGCCTGGACTCTGCTCCACCGGAGCTATTTGACAAATTAGAGGCCAAACTGGCACTAACAAGGCATTTTCCAGCTGCTGGTACGTGCAGCGCTGATAAGAGCGATCCCTTCCCGAGTTGGATCAATACAATCTATTATCAGCCATCCCCGCTGCTCTGAAACCTGCCGAAGCAGAGCGATAACTCTGGGGTTTGTCCTTTTATTTTTCCCCCCTTTTTTCTCTGCAAAAGGGCCTCCGCTGCCTTTTTCTGATAAGCAACAGCTGAATGTGCAACGCTTCAAGACTCACCAGGCAGGAGAGAAAAGGCAAACGTGTGCGTGACTGGCGCAACGTGCTCCAGCTTCCCAGGGCTGCTGGAGGGGAGCAGCGGGGTTTTGGGGTCCGGCTGGAGGGGGGAGAGGGGCCTCGGCTGGGAAAAGCATCCTCAGGGATTCAAGGGAGGCGAAGAAACTGCCAGAGACCTGGGAAGGGGCAACATAGTGCTTGGTTTTAGCGATGCCTGGGGGGAAAGGAACGGGCAGACCTTACGGGCAGGGGCAGAAGCAGGGCTTGTTTCCCTTCAACACCATTTCTTCTGGCACTTAAGAATCGAGAAAACAAACATGACCCATATGAAACTACCCGGGGGCAGCTGCAGAACTGGTTGAGCCGCTCGGTGCGTAGGTTGGCCGAGGGAGGGACGGACAGACGGAGGCGTACAGCGTGGCTGCGGTGTCTGGACCGGGGAAACTGAGGCAGCGCAGGGGGAGCCACCGCGGGGCTCGGCACCCCGCGGCCCCTCTGCTGCCGCGCCGCTCCTCACTGGGGAGCCGTGGGCGGGGATTGGGGCTCCCCCCATGTCTGGGGCCGGGCAGCAACCACCCAGGGGGGAGTTGCAGCCCCG
>NW_020799515.1:0-3960 GCF_003259725.1 Athene cunicularia | reverse complement strand
GTGCCAAGCACAGTCCCCGCCAGGCACTGGAGGAGCCCCCAACCCTCCCCCCCCTGAGGCCTGGTCCTGATCCCCACCCCCAGTGCTGCCCCCCCTGGGGCCGGCAGGGGCAGGGGGGGTTCCCAGCACTTTATTCCTTCTCTGGAGGCTTTGGGAACCCCCCAGCCCAGCGTCCTGCTTTTCTGGGGGCCACCCCCTGCTTTTCCTCAGAGCCTTTTCAGCAAAACACTGACGTAAATAATCGTGGGGGTGGATTTTGCTGCAGGTCCGCGGTGTGCTGCCTCTCCACGAAAGCTGGCTCCAGGTCTGTCCTCGCCGCCCTGGCGTCGGCAGCAAAGCGCGTCAACGGGAGGTACGAGAGGTTTTTGGAAAGGACGTTCCCCCGTTTCTATGTGCTGTACGTGACTTTCACGAAAGGTGGGTCTCGGGGAGGAGAGAACGTTTCTGCTTCTCTGAGGAGAAGGGAGGCAGCTGGATGCACTGCTGTTCCCTTCCCGGGGCTAAAAACTGCATCACCAGAGGTGTTTGCCCGAGAACCAGGGACCTGAAGGTGCTCTCTCTTCCGACAGGAATGCAAGCTCTCTTCCTGGAAGTTAAAGAAATAAGAAAAATCAAATCTAAAATGTCCCATCAGAGACTGAGCGTTCAGCAGCTTCCGTACCGGGAGATGGAGAGGCTGCGGCAGGTACAGCGCGGCTCGGTGCCACAGTGCCCGGCTCTGCCTCCCCCCGGCCACTGGGACGTTTCCTCCCCTGAAAAAGGGGCTTGAATTCACAGAATCCCAGAATCATTCAGGTTGGAAAAGCCCCTCAGGATCATCGAGTCCAACCCTCAGCCCGACTCTACAAAGTTCTCCCCTACCCCACATCCCCCACAGCTCATCCCAAGGGCCCTGAAACCCCCCAGGGATGGGGACTCCCCCCTCCCTGGGCAGCCTGTTCCACTCTCTGACCACTCTTCCATGAAACATTTTCTCCTCCTGTCCAGCCTGACCCTCCCCTGTTGCAGTTTCCAGCTGTTCCCTCTTGTCCTGTCCCTGATCCCCTGGGAGCAGAGCCCAGCCCCAGCCTCTCCACAACGTCCTGTCAGGAGCTGCAGAGAGGGATGAGGGCTCCCCTCAGCCTCCTCCTCCTCACACTGAACACTCCCAGTTCCTTCCCTGGCTCCTCACAGGATTTATTCTCCAGCCCTTCCCCAGCCTCGTTGCCCTCCTCTGCCCTTGCTCCAGCCCCCTCAGATCTCTCTGGGATTGAGGTGCCCAAACCTGGACACAACCCTCCAGGTGTGGCCTCACCAGTGCAGAGCACAGGGGGACTGTCACCTCCCTGCTTCTTCTGGCCACACTAGTGCTGACACAAGCCAGGATGCCGTTGGCTTTCTTGGCCACCCAGGCACACTGCTGGCTCCTGTTCAGCTGCTTGTCAGTGAGAACCCCCAGACCCTTCTCTCCCAGACAGCTCCAGCCACCCCTCCCCGAGCCTGTAGCCATGCGGGGGGTTGTTGTGGCCCAAGTGCAGGCCCTGGCACTTGCCCTTGCTGAAGCCCATCCCCTTCATGTTGGCCACCAACCCCATCTATCTGAGTCAATTCACATGTGGGGCTTTGGCAGTGAGTCGGAGTGGCCGATTCCTCTGGGCGAAGCACCTTCCCTGCCTAAAAATGGTCTGGAAGCTGCAGCCTGGGCTGGTAATTTTGAGGGAACGTGGAGAGCGTGGCGTCAGACCCTGATTGTCTCTTCTTGTTTCGGAGGCAGTTTCGCAGGGACGTGCTCAAGGCCATTCCCATCGGAGTCATCGCCATCCCGCCCTTCGCCAACTTCTTGGTCATCGTCCTGATGTGAGTACCTGGCATCGCGGTGACCGCTGGGGCCTGGCCGGGGCCCCCATCTTTGTGCTCCTCGATACCTTAAATTTCACAGAGCCGGGTGTTTTTTAGAGTTCTGAATGCAGCCAGACGATCTCCCTTCCTCGCTCCATAGTGAATACCCGTAGCCTGACGAGCCCAGCGATTGTTTCGCAATTCCGGCTCCCGCGTGCCAGGGACCCGCCCGGGCTCTCCAATGCAGAGAAATAATCCCCGGCACGAAGGGAACGGCCCTGGGTGTGCTCAGCTGGAGAAACCTCCTTGCACAATTCCCTCCCAGTTGTCTGCAGTCCTTTGAACGTCGCTCTCCCTGCCAGCTGTCCTGAAGCCAGTGCTAAATCCTGGTTAAATCCCTGGATTTTTCAATTCTGTTCCCTGACTTTTGTGTGCAGCTGGTGGGTGAGAGCCCAGCACGGGACAGAGATCTCTGGGTTGTGTCGAGCCTCAGCCTCAGGGGAGAAGCAGGGACCCGACTGCCCAGAGAGCCCCGTCCTGAGCTCACCCTGGCTTTGCAGGAGCAGATCTGTCTCCTTGCAGGACGAGGTGACCTGCTTAATGGAGGAGGGAAAGGCTGTGGGTGTTCTTTACCTTCCCAGATCTGACTGATTCACTCATCTACTGGATTTATTTTCCTGCTGGAGGGTGGGAAGGTTCTGCAGAGGGATCTGCACAGGCTGGATCGATGGGCCAAGGCCAATTCTGTGAGATTTAACAAAGCTCAGTGTCAGGCCCTGCGCTTGGGGCACAACAACCCCACGTAACGCTGCAGGTGTGGGGCAGAGCCGCTGGAAAACTGCCCAGCTGGAACAGACATGGGGGGTTGGTCCGCGGCTGGCTGGATGTGAGCCAGCAGTGTGCCCAGGGGGCCAAGGAGGGCAATGGCATCCTGGCTTGTACCAGCACTGGTGTGGCCACAGGGACAGGGAAGGGATCTGAGCCCTGGGCTCGGCACTGGGCAGGCCGCCCCTCAAATACTGTGATTGGTTTTGGGGCCCTCACTGCAGGAAAGACATTGAGGGGTTGGAGCGTGTCCATGGAGGGGCAGCGGAGCCTGTGAAGGGTCCAGAGCTCAGCTGAGGGTCCAGCTGAGGGAACTGGGGGGGTTTAGTCTGGAGAAAAGGCTCAGGGAAGACTTTACCGCTCTCTACAACTACCCGAAGGGAGGTTGTAGTGAGGTGGGGGTCGGTCTCTTCTCCCAGGTAACAAGTGACAGGACAAGAGGGAACGGCCTCAGGCTGCACCAGGGGAGGTTTAGGTTGGATATCAGAAAAAATTTCTTCACTGAAAGGGTTGTCAAGCCTTGGGACAGGCTGCCCAGGGAAGGGCTTGAGTCACCCTGGAGGTATTTAAAAGCCGTGTAGACGTGGCACTTGAGGACATGGTTTAGTGGTGGCCTTGGCAGTGTTGGGTTAACGGCCAGACTTGATGATCTCAGGGTCTTTTTCAGCCTCAGTGATTCTCTGATTCCTGAGCTCACCCCTTTGAGGGACTGAACGTTGGCAGCTCCTTGGGGCCAGATGTGCTGTCCCTGCTTGTGCCTCATTTCCAGCAGCACAAAACCTGACTGCCCCGGCTCGTGGTTTTCCCTCCCTGACCCCCCGTCTCCTCTTCTCCCCAAGGTATTTCTTCCCCCGCCAGCTCCTCATCCGCTACTTCTGGACCCCCAAGCAGCAGGTTGAGTTCCTGGATGCCTACGACGCCATCCGGAGAGACTCGTACCTGGATGTGGTGGAGAGTTTAACCCTGGCAGCGCGTTCCCTGCCCGAGCTGCAGCTCCAGCAGCGCCTGCGGGAGCTCTGCGCCGAGGTAGGGCCCGTCCTGCCTGTGCTGCCACCACCCCGGCCCTGCCTGCTGCTGCCCGATGCCCGTGGGAGGTGTTGGCAGCACGTGCCGTGGCTCTTGCAGGTGCAGCGAGGCTCCCAGCCATGCGTGGCAGAACTCTACGCTGTGAGAAGTTTGTTTTCGGGCTCTCCGCTGGGTCTGAACAAGCTCCAGGTGTCTCACGTGGTGAGTGCAGCTTTTCTCCTGCCCACAGAGCACTGAGACTGTGCCCCAGGTGGGGTGTTGTGCCCTAAAACCAGGTGTAGAGGAAAAGCT
>NW_020799514.1:30125-32804 GCF_003259725.1 Athene cunicularia | reverse complement strand
TGTTGAAATAAGGACCCTCCACTTCTCTAGAAATCTTATTTTACAGCATGAAGAGGTACAGCACTTCCACGAGAATGTGCCTATTGTTGCCATTATCATTACCTGGATCGTTATTCACCTCATTGTGGAGGTTTTCTTGAGCAAAGACTATATGAGACTTAATCAAAATGAACAGGAAGTTATCATTGTTGTGACTAGTGGATGGGATCACTCTGGAGTTGATCTGGGAAGGGGGTGGCAGCAGGGGTCTCCACCTGCCCACCCCCCATCCCTTTGCATGCCCCTTCAGCTCTGGGGTGCAGGGCTGCCCCATCCCCGCCCCTCGCAGTGCACCGCTCCAGGGGGTGCCCCATGGGCTCCCTGTGTGTGTAGGGGGGTGACCCACTGATCCCTCATCCTGTTCCTGTTGACCCATCGCCCTTTTCCCCATGGAATTTGTTCTCTTTATTGCCTTTGGTTTTGTGGCATTCAGCTGCCTCCCTGAAGGCAAGTTCCTCTCAGTCTGTAGTTTATACCACCAGAGCAGGACACAGGCAAAGCCCCTGGGCTGCTGCACGGCAGGGCTCATCTGATATTTCTGGGGACTTGGGGGAGAAGCTTTGTTGAGGAAAGAAATGGGAGACCTGAGAGAAACAGAAGAGACTTCTCTTCCCAGAAGAAACAGCAGTGTCTCCAGAGAGCTGAGGACCTCAGGGGACGATGCAAAACCCCTGACCTCCCAGATGGCCCAGCAGGGGCTGTGCAGAAGAGCAGGTGGTTCTAGCTCGGGAGGTGAGGACTCCACTGCCAGCTGACCAGGAACAGCCTCTTCCCACCACTGGGACACCCACAGACCCCAAGGGCCCCTCACTGTGGAGATGCTGAGAATGTTCTTGGCTGAAGGAGCCACTGGTGTTTCTTCCAGAAAAGGGAGAAACCCAGAAGGAGCATTTCAGGCACAGGAAGAACGGATCATTTCTCTTCCAGGCTCCTTCCTTTGCTCCCCCAACAGAGTCGTTTCTGGCAGCTCTGTTATCTCGGGGCTGGGAGGTGCTTTTCTGACTCTCTCACTCAGCAAATGGCCAGGTTGGTCTTGACATGCACTTCCAGTATCTCAACCTTATGGCCTTCCTGGGGCAACTGCCATCGGCTCTCGCCTGGCAGCTATGTTTCCCCCCTGCATACAGGGAAATGTAGGTCAAGATCCTTCTTCAGGAGGTCCCAAGTGTCAGTGGCCAGGATGTCATCTTCAGCTCCAAGTGACAACGCCAGAAGGTGCCCCACTGCCATGTGTCCCATCCTCCCCTTCCTATCCGACTGATGAAACTTCTCGACCCAATCCTCCACCGGTCATGCCAATGCCTTTCTTCCTAAGCAAGTTGACAGAATGTCCACCAACCAAAGAATGATGTGGAGACAGAGGCTGGGATGCAGAAAGCTTTAATGACTCTGAAGAGGGAAACGAGTTCACTTGGAGAGGAGGCAGCCAGAGCAGGGAGAGCACCAGCAGCTGCCAAATGTCTGCGCCCATTGGCCATGGTGGAGATCCCAGAAGGGATCCATCAGCACAGAGGGAGAGGGGCCAGTAGATCCTGCAGCTTGGCTTTGGGGGTCTTACAGCCCAGAAGAACAGAAGAGAAGAAAGAGATGGGAAGGAGTAGAAGGCAGGGGAGATAGACTTTGGCCATGTTTTCAGAGAGGCACAGCTGCTCTCCCTTGGAAGGATGCTCAGCCTCCCTGAAATCACTGGCCAGGAGCTCTGTCCTCAGTCCAGCAGGAGCTTCTGGGTTCCTGGGGTCCTTGTGCGGGCTGTCACCAGTGGCTTTAGCAAGGGGGGCACCTTCTGCCACAGTAGCGGCTGGTAATGCAGGAGAGGTCAAAGCCCCCAGAGTTGATGGGCACTCCGTCACAGCTGAGGATGCTGCCAACGGCAGCGGAGGTGGAGGAGCCCACCACGGTGTTCTGTGGGAAGGAGCTGAGGATGGGGCCGGGCAGGGTCACCACCACGGGGGAGGGCTCGATGACGACGGTGGAGTTCTGGCACTGCCTGACACAGGGCTCATTGCAGCTGTTGGCCAGCGGGGTCGGGCCGCAGGGCTGGCAGCAGGGCTCGCAGGGCACACATGGTCTGCAGCAGGACATGTCTTGTGACACGATTTGCACCTGCAAGATAGTTCAGGGAGGATAAAATATATGGGGTTGCGTGAGGAGCAGCTTGTCACTGCAGTATGAGGCTGTGCAGAGATGTATGAGGTATTCTTGACCTCATCACGCCAGAGCCCAGAAAGAGCCAGCAGCTCCTATGTAGCTACTCTCTACCCCGGAGTACAGAAGCCTCCTCAGTACTGCCCCAGCCTCCTTCCAAGCTGAACCTCCCCCCACTCATATCTCCCATGACAAGCAGCCACAAGATCTGGTATGGAACAAAGCCGGTCTCAGCTCACAGGTTCACTGAAGTGAGACCTCCTTTGTGAGAAAGCAGAGAAGGAGAAGGGACCTCAGACTCACCTGGTTCTCAAGGAGAAGGAGGCAAGAGAAGTGGATGAGAGAGCGAGGAGCTCTGCTGGCTTTTATGCCGGACCTTTACTGCCCCAGGCTGACAGAGGCATCCCTTGTAGAGGTGGTTATTATCTGACAAGCTCATCCTGAATGCAAAACATCCCACCTAATGCTATGGGCTGTGTTTTGGCCTCCGGAATA
>NW_020799514.1:25007-30075 GCF_003259725.1 Athene cunicularia | reverse complement strand
TGGTACCAGCAGAGGAAAGGCCAAGCTCCCCAGCTGCTCTCGTATCAGGCAGCAGCTGGCCCCAGGCAGAGCGGCCGTCTCACCACGTTGCTGAACACCACAGGGAAATACAGCGTCCTGCAGCTGGAGGAAGTCGAGGTCTCTGACAGCGCCCTGTACCTCTGTGCTGTGCCAGACACCCTGGTGCAGGGAGGTTCCTTGGCTGGGCAAGAACCCAGGGGAGGGAGGGGCTGTGTGTGTGCAAGGCTGAGCTTGGGGGAAGGGGCCCTCAGCTCTCCCCTGGCACCTCTGCTTCCCCTGGGCACCCAGGGATCTGCAGGTCAAAATCTTCTTCCAGGAGGGGACAGTGTCAGTGGTTTGAGAGGAAGGAGCAGGTGGTGGCAGAGTCTCAGGTCCTCTTGATTTCACCACAGGTCACATGATTGTTCTGCCCATTAACTCTGCTGAGGGGACAGGCAATGCAGGAGGTTGTGGCTGTTTGGTCAATGGTTCCTTGCTGCTAGTTTTTTTTCTTTCTGTTGTTGCCTGCTGCACATTGCTGCTTCAGGTTTTCCTGCAGGCCTGTGTCTTAAGAGTACCTGCTGCGGGATGTGTCCATCAGAGGTCAAAGATAGATGTAAAACATAAAAAACATATCACGGTGCAACACTCCTTCTTGGAATTGCATGATTATTACAGTAGTGGATAACAGTCTGATCCACCTTGAGGACTCTCCTGTAGCTGTGTCACCATGAGCTGGGATCCAGAGGACCTGCCCTCCCCAGTGCACTCTGCTGGTCCTTGGAGCCCTTCTCATGCCCTACCTCATGGGCCTGCCAGGAGAAGACCCGGCCTTGGGGAGAGCTGCCTCATGCCTGCGGGAAGGCCAGGCAGCACCGATGGACCATGGGGGCTTGGGCACTGGCTGCTGTCCTTGGGGTGCCCTGTCTGGTGGGAGCTGGGGATGTGTGAGTGACAGGAGGGCTCTGCTGTGAGGGCTGCAGAGGCTGATTTCATCAACCTTAGGGTCATGTTAGCCCTTTGAACTGTGTAAGCAGTTATCTTCTGGGGGATGGAGGGTGTAGAAGTGACCTGTCATTGCTATCCTTGCCCTCGAGTGCTGGTCAGACCCCCTCTTTCTAGGGAGAGGTGGGAAGAGAAAGATAATTTCTGGGGCTGTTTTAAAGGAGTTTTCCCACATCATCCTCGCTCCTGCATCCTTTGCAGACATCTTTTGACTGCACTTCTCCCAGCACTAAAGCATGAAAAACTCCCTTCTGCACAAACTTGTGAGCTACTGACCTCTCAGAGCCTCCAGCAGCATTGGGCTCCTCTCTAGGGGATAGCAGTGGACAAGTTTCCTTTCTGCACGACCTGCTCTGAGGCTAAAGGCCTGTGTCTGAGCAGAGATGTCAGAAGGCAGAGCCTGATCACCACTGACTGTGGGGGAGCCAGGGATGTCTTCCTCACCTCCAAGAAACACTGCCATGTGTCCCATCCTACCGTTCTTTGGGGCATGATGAAACATCTGCCTGCAACTCCAACCGATCCCTCACTGGTCATGCCAATGCCTTTCATCCTCTACAAGTCGATACAATGTCCATCAGCCAAAGAATGATGTGGAGACAGAGACTGGGATGCAGAAAGGTTTAATGACTCTGAAGAGGGAAATGAGTTCACTTGGAGAGGATGCAGCCAGAGCAGGGAGAGCACCAGCAGCTGCCAAATGTCTGCGCCCATTGGCCACGGTGGAGATCCCAGAAGCGATCCATCAGCACAGAGGGAGAGGGGCCAGTAGATCCTGCAGCTCATCTTTGGGGGTCTTACAGCCCAGAAGAACAGAAGAGAAGAAAGAGATGGGAAGGAGTAGAAGGCAGGGGAGATAGACTTTGGCCATGTTTTCAGAGAGGCACAGCTGCCCTCCCTTGGAAGGATGCTCAGCCTCCCTGAAATCACTGGCCAGGAGCTCTGTCCTCAGTCCAGCAGGAGCTTCTGGGTTCCTGGGGTCCTTGTGCGGGCTGTCACCAGTGGCTTTAGCAAGGGGGGCACCTTCTGCCACAGTAGCGGCTGGTAATGCAGGAGAGGTCAAAGCCCCCAGAGTTGATGGGCACTCCGTCACAGCTGAGGATGCTGCCAACGGCAGCGGAGGTGGAGGAGCCCACCACGGTGTTCTGTGGGAAGGAGCTGAGGATGGGGCCGGGCAGGGTCACCACCACGGGGGAGGGCTGGATGACGATGGTGGAGTTCTGGCACTGCCTGACACAGGGCTCATTGCAGCTGTTGGCCAGCGGGGTCGGGCCGCAGGGCTGGCAGCAGGGCTCGCAGGGCTGGCACTGGTCACAGCAGGACATGTCTTGGGATGTCAGTTGCACCTGGGAGAGAGATCAGGAAGGAAGAAATACACGGGGATGCCTGATGAGCAATTTGTCACTGCAGTATGAGGCCGTGTAGAGATGTATTAGGTCTTATTGACTTCATCCTGTTAGAGTCCAAAAAGAGCCACCAGCTGCTCTGTGGCTACTCTCTACCCCCGAGTACAGAAGCCACCTCAGTACCGTTCCAGTTTCTATCCAAACTGAACCTCCCCCCACTCCCCTCTCCCATGACAAACAGCCCCATGATCTGGTATAGAACCAAACCGGTTTCAGCTCACAGGTTCACTGAAGTGAGACCTCCTTTGTGAGAAAGCAGAGAAGGAGAAGGGACCTCAGACTCACCTGGTTCTCAAGGAGAAGGAGGCAAGAGAAGTGGATGAGAGAGCAAGGAGCTCTGCTGGCTTTTATGCCGGACCTTTACTGCCCCAGGCTGACAGAGGCATCCCTTGTAGAGGTGCTTATTATCTGACAAGCTCATCCTGAATGCAAAACATCCCAACTAATGCTATGGGCTGTGTTTCAGCTTCCGGAATCATTTCCTTTTAATTTCCTGCTTGATGCCAGGTACATTCTGCAGTGAAGACAGCTTTTGCATGACAGGATGAGAGGCCCGAGCATTTCCGGAGCAAGAAATGTCAACCTGAGCAGAGGACTCACCTCACATGCTGGAGGAATCCACTATAGGAGACTCAGAGTGGACCAAACGGCTGTCTTAGACAACACACACAGACACAAAATATGTGCACATGCAGACACACACACAAATCTAGACCTCTATTCATTCAGAGTTGGCTGAGAAGACTCAAGACAGCCAGAGAGAGCGTTATACACTGAGCACACAGGTGCTGGACTGCAGAGAGTCATCTTCTCCAAGCTCTGTTTCCAAGGGCACTGTGTAGCTCAGAGAAGACCGATCTGTGCTTTGTGAGAGCAGGAGATGCAGGTGACGAGAGTAAGGTGCCCAGCTTGAGCCCATTCACCCCAAAAAAGCCCTTTCCCTGCTCTGTCTCTGTCCCTGAGTACTGTGGACATGGATGTGGGCTTTAGGCATGGGATGGAGGTGCTTGTAGGCACTGGCAGGACAGACTGTGGGTTCACTCCTGATCACATGATGAAGCAAGCCATGGAGATGTGACCAGGCAGGCTGGCCCTGCTGTGAGCTTCTGCTGTCTGGGGAGTTCAGAGGCCACCATGGGTCAAGGGCAGGATCAGTGTCTCCAGCAAGAGGAGTCATTCCACTTGTCATGCACATCTGCTTTGGGGAGGGGTAATTCCCATGTGGGAGCTGATGTCTCTTCAGTGACTGTGGGAAGAGACTGTTAGAGTGGGTCCAGGGAAGGCCATGAAAGTGATGAGAGGGATGGAGCACCTCTCCTATGAAGAGGTGGGGTTGTTCAGCCTGGAAAGGAGAAGGCTCTGGGGAAACCTTGCAGCCTTTCAATTCTTTAAGGGAAGCTTATAAAAGAGACAGGGAAAGGAGTTTTTGGAGGGTGTGTAGTGACAAAGGGCAATGGCTTTAAACTTAAGAAGGCAAATTTAGACTGCTTTAAAGGAAGACATTTTTTTCTGATGAGCGTTTTGAGACACTAGATCAAATTGACCCGAGAAGTTGAGGAAGTCCCATAATCGGAAATGTTCAAGGTTCGATGGGGCTCTGAGCAACCTGATCTAGTGAGAGATGTCACCACTCAAAGCAGGAGGCTCGGACTAGATGGTCTTTCAATCTCCCTTCCAACACAAACTCTTCTATGATTCTGTGAGTCTATGAATTATGCTGGTAAGTGAGTCTGGGCAGAAAAAGCCTCTACACAGGAATATATCCGGAATCTGAGTTGGTCCCACGGGGCTGGAAGGACATGTCGCCTGAGGGGACCTTGTTCCATCTGACTCAGAACCCCTAATAACCTACATTTTCTAAGAGTGAGATGCAAAGCATGACAGAGAAGTCAGAAGAGACTCCCTCTCCCTCATGTGGAAGAGCTCATTTGGGCCGCGGGCATGGCAGTAGGAGGCTGCAGCAACACTGCACAGCTTTGGCTTCTGTACCAGGACGACCTTTGAGGAACAGTGAAGAGACTGGTCAGGGGTGGAATGTGCCTGGCTAGCGGAGGCAAGAGTGTCTTTCCAAATCCCTGCAGAACTGGGAAGGAGGAGTTTAAAGTAGGTATGGAGGGGGAGGTCACCACAGACTGAAGAGCAGGGATGTCACAAGGGTAGAAGAGGTATGCACGGGGGAGCAGCATGCCAGGGGAGGCTCTCACACTTCCCCTGTGGCGCAGGTGGTGGTGTACTTAGGTGGCTGCTACACATCTCCTGCTCAAGAAGAGGAGGCAGATGACACCTTTGTCAGGCAGTTGGGGAAATCCTTGTAGTCACAAGCCCTGGTTCTTACCTGGTACCACCTCAGTATCTACTGAAGGAGGAATATGGCTGGCAAAAGCAAAACAGGACATGTCTGGGGCCTATGGAAGCAAATTCTTCATGCAGGCAATGCATGAATGGCCTAGAAAAGAGGATCTCTTAGACCTGCTACTCACAAATGAGGAAGAACTGTTGAATGATGTAAAGGTCAAGGGCAGCCTTGCCCTTACTGCCCAGGAGACTGTGGAGCTCAGGATGCTCAGAGGACTGACAGGACAAAGAGGAGGATGAGTGCCCCTGACTGGAGAAGAGCACGGCTTAGTCTCACCAGGGACTTTCCTGCTTGGCAGGAT
>NW_020799514.1:17633-24957 GCF_003259725.1 Athene cunicularia | reverse complement strand
TCCCCACTCCTGCATCCTTTGCAGACATCTTTTGACTGATATTCTTCTCGCAGCACCAAAGGAAGAAATATTTCCTTCTGTACAGAATTGTGAGGTATTGAGCTGTCAGAGCCTGCAGCAGCATTGGGCTCCTCTCTAGGGGATAGCAGTGGTCAGGTTTCCTTTCTGCAGGACATGCTCTAAGGACAAGGGCCTGTGTCTGAGCAGAGATGTCAGAAGGCAGAGCCTGATCACCACTGACTGTGGGGGAGCCAGGGATGTCTTCGTCACCTCCAAGAGACAGTGCCTGAGAGGGCCCCACTGCCATGTGTCCCATCCTCACCTTCCTCTGGGTATGATGAAACATCTTCTAGTTCCCTGACACATTTGCAGCATTGAAGACAATGCCTTTCTTCCTCAACATCTCAATAAAATGTCCACCAATAATAGGAATATACAGAGGCAGAGGCGGGGATGCAGAAAGATTTAATGACTCTGAAAGAGGGAAATAAGTTCACTTCGAGAAGAGGTGGCCAGATCAGGGAGAGCACCAGCAGCTGCCAAATGTCTGCGCCCATTGGCCATGGTGGAGATCCCAGAAGGGATCCATCAGCACAGAGGGAGAGGGGCCAGTAGATCCTGCAGCTTGGCTTTGGGGGTCTTACATACTAGAAGAACAGAAGAGAATAAAGAGATGGAAGGCAGTAGAAGGCAGGGGAGACAGACTTTGACACTGTTACCAGAGAGGCTCTCCCTTGGAAGGATGCTCAGCCTCCCTGAAATCACTGGCCAGGAGCTCTGTCCTCAGTCCAGCAGGAGCTTCTGGGTTCCTGGGGTCCTTGTGCGGGCTGTCACCAGTGGCTTTAGCATGGGGGGCACCTTCTGCCACAGTAGCGGCTGGTAATGCAGGAGAGGTCAAAGCCCCCAGAGTTGATGGGCACTCCGTCACAGCTGAGGATGCTGCCAACGGCAGCGGAGGTGGAGGAGCCCACCACGGTGTTCTGTGGGAAGGAGCTGAGGATGGGGCCGGGCAGGGTCACCACCACGGGGGAGGGCTGGATGACGATGGTGGAGTTCTGGCACTGCCTGACACAGGGCTCATTGCAGCTGTTGGCCAGCGGGGTCGGGCCGCAGGGCTGGCAGCAGGGCTCGCAGGGCACACATGGTCTGCAGCAGGACATGTCTTGTGACACGATTTGCACCTGCAAGATAGTTCAGGGAGGATAAAATATATGGGGTTGCGTGAGGAGCAGCTTGTCACTGCAGTATGAGGCTGTGCAGAGATGTATGAGGTATTCTTGACCTCATCACGCCAGAGCCCAGAAAGAGCCAGCAGCTCCTATGTAGCTACTCTCTACCCCGGAGTACAGAAGCCTCCTCAGTACTGCCCCAGCCTCCTTCCAAGCTGAACCTCCCCCCACTTATATCTCCCATGACAAGCAGCCCCAAGATCTGGTATGGAACAAAGCCGGTCTCAGCTCACAGGTTCACTGAAGTGAGACCTCCTTTGTGAGAAAGCAGAGAAGGAGAAGGGACCTCAGACTCACCTGGTTCTCAAGGAGAAGGAGGCAAGAGAAGTGGATGAGAGAGCGAGGAGCTCTGCTGGCTTTTATGCCGGACCTTTACTGCCCCAGGCTGACAGAGGCATCCCTTGTAGAGGTGGTTATTATCTGACAAGCTCATCCTGAATGCAAAACATCCCACCTAATGCTATGGGCTGTGTTTTGGCCTCCGGAATAGCTGTCTTTTCGTTTCCTGCTTTATGCCAAATACATTCCCCAGTGAAGACATCTTTTGTGTGAAATGATGCCAGGCCCATCATTTGCACAGCAAAACACGTCAACATGAGCATCAACTCCTTACATCCTGGAGGAGTCCATTAAAGGACACTCAAGGTAGACTAAACAGCTGCATTAGACAACACACAGACAGACACACAAATATGTGCATGTGAACACAGATGCACACACACACAAATTGAGACCTCTAGTCATTAAGAGTTAGTTGATGAGATTCAAGATGCTAAAAGAGAGACGTCTACACTGTCCACAGATGTCTTGGAATGGACAGAATTATCTCCTCCAAGCCCTGTTTTCAAGGGAAGACCGATCTGTGCTTCGTGAGAGCAGAAGATGCACCTGATGACAGTAACATGACCAGCTTGAGCCAGTTCACTCCCACAAAAGCCCGTTCCCTGCTCACTCTCTGTCCCTGAGTACCGTGGACATGGATGTGGGCTTTAGGCATGGGATGGAGGTGCTTGTAGGCGCTGGCAGGAGAGACTGTGGGTTCTCACCTGATCACATGCTGAAGCAAGCCATGGAGATGTGACCAGGCAGGCTGGCCCTGCTGTGAGCTTCTGCTGTCTGGGGAGTTCAGAGGCCACTGTGGGTCAAGGGCAGGGTCAGTGGCTCAAGAAAGAGGATTCATTCCACTCGCCGTGCACATCTGCTTTGGGGTGGGATAATTCTCGTGTGTGAGCTGATGTCTCTTCAGTGACTGTGGGAAGGGTCTGCAGGCTCTGCTAGAGCCAGTCCAGAGGAGGCCAGAAAAATGATAAGTGTGAAGGAACAGCTCTCCTCTGAGGAAAGGCTGAGTGAGGTGGGGTTGTTCAGCCTGGAGAGGAGACAGCTCTGGGGAGAGCATCTTGAAGCCCTTCAATTATTAATTGGGTGCTTTTAAGAAAGACAGAGAAAGATGTTTTTGAAGGGTCTGTAGTGATAAAGGGGCAATGGCTTCAAACTGAAAGAAAGTAGGTTTAGATTGGTCATAAGGATAGAAATTTTTCTGATGAGGGTTTTGATACACAGAAACTGATTGACCCTAGAAGTTGAGAATGTCCCGTGATTGGAAGTGTTCAAGGTCAGGTTCGATGGGGCTCTGAGCAACCTGATCTAGTGGGAGGTGTCCCTACCCATGGCAGGAGGCTTGGACTAGATGGTCTTTCAAGCTGCCTTCCAACACAAACTCTTCTATGATTCTGTGAGTCTATAAATTATGCCGGTAAGTGAGTCTGGCTTGAAAGATTCTCTACACAGGAATATATCTGGAATCTGAGTTGGTCCCACAGGGCTGGAAGGACATATCTCCTGAGGGGATTTTTTTTTGTTTTACCTATAACCCCTTAATTACCTATGTTTTATAAGAGCAACATGCATATTTAGTAGGAATGAGATCCAAAGCATGGCAGAGAAGTCACGAGAGACTCCCTCTCCCTCATCTGGAAGAGCTCATTTGGCCAAGTGCATGGCGGGAGGAAGGTGCAGCAGCACTCTGCTGTTTTATCTTGTGTCCAGACATGACCTTCGTGGAACAGTGAAGACACTGGTCAGGGGTGGAATGTGCCTGGCAAGGGGAGGCAAGAGTGTCTTTCCAAATCCCTGCAGAACTGGGAAGGAGGAGTTTAAAGTAGGTATGGAGGGGGAGGTCACCACTGACTGAAGAGCAGGGATGTCACAAGGGTAGAAGAGGTATGCACGGGGGAGCAGCATGCCAGGGGAGGCTCTCACACTTCCCCTGTGGCGCAGGTGGTAGTGTACTTAGGTGGCTGCTACACATCTCCTGCTCAAGAAGAGGAGGCAGATGACACCTTTATCAGGCAGTTGGGGAAAGCCTTGTAATCACAGTCCAAAGCCCAGGTACACATGGGTGACTTTGACCACCTCAGGATCTACTGCAGGAGGAAAATGGCTGGGCACAAGCAAAGCAGAACATGTCTAGTGTGTATCAAAGACAAATATTTGATGCAGGAAATCCATGAAAAGGTAATGCAGAGACTCTCTTAGACCTGCTGCTCACAAATGAGGAAGAACTGTTGGATGATGTGAAGTCCAAGGGCAGCCTTGCCCTCACTGTCCAGGAGACTGTGGAGCTCAGGATGCTCAGAGGACTGACAGGACAAACAGGAGGATGAGTGCCCCTGACTGGAGAAGAGCACGGCTTAGTCTCACCAGGGACTTTCCTGCTTGGCAGGATACCATGGGAAACTGCCCTGGAGCACAGAGGGTCCCGGGAGAGGGGGTTAACCTTCAAGACAGCCTCCTCAGAGCACAGGGATGGTCTCTGCAATGTGCAGAACGGCGAGTCAGGAAAAGCCAAAGCACAGCTGGATTGGAAACTGGTAATGGAGGTGAAGGGACACAAGAAAGTAATCTCTGAGCCGATTGGCAGTAAAAGGAAGGCTACGTATTGCTCGGTGAGGCAGGGGACTTGGTGACAAATGACCAAGGGAAAAAGCTGAGGTACTCGATACCTATTTCTTCTCAGTGTTTACTGGTAGGGCAAATTTTCAGTCCCACCACACCCTGGAACCTTCCCACAGAATCTCTGGGAATAAAGCAGCACCCACAGTAAAAGAATAAACAACTCCGGAGCTCTTACTCTCACCTGGCGATACACAAGTCAATGGGATCACTTGGGAGGCATCTAAAGGCGTTTTAAGGAGCTGACAGGACAGTTTCTACTCAGTCCCTGGAATGGAGATGGAGCAAATGTTCTCAGAAGCCGTTCCTGAACTCCTGAAAGGGAAGAAGGGATTTGGGAGCTGCTGACATGAGTTAACTGAGGACAAATCACGCCTGAGCAACCTCATTGCTCTCTGTGAGGAGGTGACTGGCTCTGTGGGGAAGGGGAGGGGCACTGGCTCAGCTGTACCTGGATTTTAGCAAGACCACTGACATACGCTCATGCGTGCACACACATGCACACCTATACCCGCACCGAGGTACGCACACACACAGGCATGCACACACAGAGACATGTGTCATGTCTGAGCACTTATAAAGAGGTGTGTGCACACAGGTTTCCAAAGGAGCCCACGAGCAGGCACAGGCACAGCCGCCCCCCAAACCAACACGTACACACAGATATTCAACACACATGCTGACATATTTGCATCCTCCTGCACCCATGGCTGTGCAGATACACTTGCACATTCACGCACAGCGCTGTGCACACATAAAAGCACATACCTACACACCCCTGTGCCCACACACTTACATCTCTGCAGACCATTGTCACACCCGTCCATGCTCAGCTGCATGAGGGCACGTGCATGTGATAAAACACATACGCCCTCATCATCAGATCTGCACAAACACACATGCTGCCAATATTTGTGCACACTCCTACTTGCCTGTGCATTGCCCCAGGAACACACAGACACACGTATGTGCAAATGGACAAGTGAGCACAGCCAGAAGAACATGTATGTGAGCATGAACATGCACACACAGCTCTGACAACCAGGAAGTTCAATGCCAGTTCTGAGCCTCTTGTGAAGACAAGTCCTAGGCAAGTCCTTCAGGCCCTAGAGTTAAGGCAGTGAATCAGTTCCTGACCATTGCCATCAGCTTCCGTGAGATCAGGGGTTTGACTGGGCTTTATTCAGGTGTTTCCTTACGAGAAAATCTGCCATGGCCTTTCCAGGCATTGAGCCTCTGTGTGTTCAAGGTCTGTGTGTGAAGGATAATGTAAAAAATAGAGAACATCCACATTGCTACAGTCACAAAGGATCCCCACATCACAAGTGAGACAACAGCCTTAGAGGCTCCCAGCTGTGCTGAGTGATCTCCTGAAGGGAGATGTGGGGATGGGGGACTGGCCCTTGCTCTGTGAAGGAATTCAGTAAATGGTGTCTCAGTTGTGTTTTCACACAGCAGCAGAGAGTGGTGTCCCTGGGACAAGCCAGACTCCCCACAGACTAGACACTGAGACTGGGGCACCAGAAATGAGGGTGGTGGGTTCCAGTAAAAGAGGCACTAAGCCTCTTCTAAGCATTCCTTAAAATGTCATTAATTAGAACTAAAGCGAGAGAGGATAGTATAGGAACCTTACATGCTTCCCCATGCTGGGAACCCTGAGCTGCTCTACATCAGCTGCTCTCCCAGAACGAGAGAATCACAGAACAGTTGAGGTCAGAAGGGAACTCTGGGTGTCATCTGGTCCAAGGGCCCTGATCAAACACGGCCACCTAGAGCCAGTTGCCCAGAACCGTGTCCAGGTGGTTTTGGAGGAGGGAAGATCAGTGACCTCCCTGGGCAACCCACAGCAGTTCTCAGTCACTCCCACAGCACAGTACAATGTGATGGCCCCTTGCCAGGGCACAGGGCACTGTCCACGTCCGATCCACACATGGATTACCCCACTCGGGTCTGTCAGGCTTTTAGAGTATTTTCATCAATTGGAACTGGATCTCATCATCATTTCACCTGTCTAACACGAGAAACTGGCCAGTGTTGGCAGTGAACAAATACCAGCAGCTTTCACATCCCTGTTTCATAGGGTGTAAATCAAGTTGTACAGCACAGGAATAAGTGTGATGTATAGAACAGCTCCTGCTCTGTCAGTTCATGGTTTACATCACCATAAATAAAACTTAACCTCTGGCACAAATGCCCTTAGGCTGAAGTGTAAAGCCTGCATGGATCCTGTGCCCTTTTCCTACGTTTGCAAGAGCTCTTCATTTGGGCTGGCAAACCAGGGCTTATGCCAGGAATCAGCAGCAGCACTTTGGCAGTGCTTTGGCCAAAGGCCTTACTCACCTGTCAGGAACAATGCCATCCCTCCCTCTTCTACAAGGACAATTGCAGACAGGATCATCATTGCCAAGTACCTGAAGAACGTACTGCTTGTTACAAGGTTTAGTGTGGTAGCATAGGAGGTCTGTATGGGATGATGATGTTGGCTATTAGCACCATGACTCAGAAAAAAGATTTCAGACATGCAGGTGAAACACTGTGATAGACCTTTTGGCCTTCAGTTATTCTGAGCTGTGCTTCATGGGCTGTAATTCCCTCTCGATGAAGGACAGGGGTGTGGGGATTTCCATTCTTCCACTTGGACATTTCTGTCAAGGCATCTGGATGTTCATATAGGAAACAGCATATGAGAGAGTAGTGGCTGCTGAGACACGTTTCCACATATCGGAAGGAATGATTTATATGTAGTAATATGCTCTCTCCCCAGAATGGCAGCCAGTTCCTGAGCAAAACTTGAACCCCACCCCACCCCCCCCAATCTCGATGGACTAGTGAAGCAGCCAAGAGCTCTGCACTTACCCACAGCTCTCTTGGGAAGTGCACCCAGCACCCTTGTCCTCACCGATCCTCATGTTCTCCTGCACACTCTGTCTCAGAGCAATTAGATCCCCTCAGAAATACTCTGTTTCACTGACCCCATTTCTGTGCTGACTACCCGCAGCTCCCACAGGTGTAGCTCCCATTTCCAGCCTCAAGACATTCAGCAGCATGGGCGACTTTTCCCTGCTAGTCCCGTCCAGGTGTGCTGGCCGTGGGCCTAGACTGAGTGGTGGAGGGCAGAGGAAGGTGGAGTAGCAGCTCTGGGC